>NC_134401.1:144305652-144531658 GCF_050003625.1 Haematobia irritans | reverse complement strand
AGTGAATACATTGAAAACCAAACTTATGGTAAACTAATCTGTATGGGGTCAACTGAAAAATTTTATTTATCCAAAAACTTATCATTTTAGTGACAATGGGTGTTGGTGGATGATGGTCATGATGATGGGTTATTTCGACTATGCGTCATTTGTACCGCAATGGTCAAAGCTAAAGCAATTAAGTGGTCATACACTACTGATGTTATTTTCAACCAAAAATGTGTTTTTCCCAAATTTAATTTTTGCCATAGTAAATACTCTAGCATTTCTATTCACAAACAAATCGAAAATAGATGAAAAACTGCAATGAATTAGTATTAGTGGTGGTCTTTTAGATGATATGGCTTTCAGACTAAAATTTTCCACCTGTGCTTTGTATATATATGTGTGCATTATGAAAAAACCCAAGCTGACACAAGTACCCAATCACATAAATATTAATTTTCATTTGACTTTGTGTATAAATTTAAAAAACTATGAAGTTTGTCGCATTATTACGCGGTTGGAAAGCTATTGAAACGGTCACAATAAAAACCATATAAAAAAGCCCGAAAAGTCTGACACAAATTTCTATAGTTGTGTCAATCATAATAAAACACATATAATTTCAGTGATTATTAAACAAAAAAATAAAATAAAACAATATTAAATCATGTTTCATATACAAAGAACTCAGTGATATCCTTTATGTTTATTTGTTTGTGCTGTCAAGTGAGTTGTGTGCTATCTAGCTAGAAAACACAAAAGGAATACTAAAATCAACAACATATATTTGGTTTGAATTTCAGATTATAACGGCCGAAGTTATTGATTGCCAGCGACCACCTCAATTAGTGGTGAGTTTTAATGAGAACTACTGCAGCTATATAGAGAGTGTAGGAAAAGACTTAAGATACAAACGTCATTGAGATGATCGCTTTGTTCTCATCAGTTTGTTTCTTAAGTCTTTTGATTGGTCTATAAAAAGAGAGAGAAAAAAAAATTAATATTAATATAATTAATGCTTGTTTTGATGAAAATTTATTGTCTACTTATACATTCTAAGTCTTTTAAAACATTTAGTGCATTGAGAATCTATTGAGCACAAGTTTGGATTAATGCTTTAGATCGGCAAAAGGTTACTTTATTTAGTTTTGGGTGAAATATTCAAAAAATTGGTCGGTGGCTCGATTCTTGTTTTTAGGGTGTAAATCGCGTAGCGGAATCAAAGTACGTTTGGATGCTTTATGCGGTGGCTTATGTCCTTCGAATCCTAAAGGATTTCAAGACAGTCCCATGGGATAAAGGGACAAAAATCTACGATCTCCTATAGACATACAATATTTTGGACATGAATGCGCTGTTGTCCTGATGGTTGCCAATTACTCTCTCCGGATAAGCGCAACCTTGTGTCTATCTTAGAAGAGTGTATGGCGCTGTTTAATTCGAGGGATTATAACGCTATTCTTATTAGTCTAAAAACATGGATCCTCTGTTATATGCAAGAGAACTGCACCGGCGAAAATACTACGAGGAAGGCGAAGACTGTAGGTCGGCTAGAAAATTGAGGTTCATAAGATTTGATAAAATCGTTAGTTTTTGACGGCTGGACTTGCAGGTTGAAGTCGTAGTATTTAGGTTAGGTTACGCATAGAGGCAACCCGTTGTTTTAGGTTCACTCAATGTCAAAGGACCTCCATCTTAAAGCCGAAAGTAGGTCCCTTTCGACTTAAAGAAGCTTTGAAAAACTTTGAAATATCACCAGCATAACTGAAGGGTGTATTCCACCTCTGAAAAACGGTGTTCGGTCGAAACTAAGATTGAACTCATTGCCCATTATACGCAAGGCAGACATGCTAACCAATGCCCACGGTGGCACAGTGTTTGAACAACAGATCTAGGTTAGGTTAGGTGGCAGCACGATGTATCAGACTCACTTAGACTATTCAGTCCATTGTGATACCACAGTGGTGAACTTCTCTCTTATCACTTAGTCCTGACCGATTCCATGTTAAGCTCAATGACAAGGTGCCTCCTTTTTATAGCCGAGTCCGAACGGCGTTTCACATTGCAGTGAAACCACATAGAGAAGTTTTGAAACACTCAGAAATGTCACCAGCATTACTGAGGTGACGCTTAAAAACTTTTTGGTGTTCGGTCGAAGCAGGAATCAATCCCACGATCTTGTGTATGCAAGCGGGCATGCTAACCCATTGCACCACTGTGGCTCCCTTCTAAGTCTCAGTGGTCGAACTCTACGTGGACACTTCAGTAATTGAATTGAAGATGGAAATCTGAGTTGATTGACTGATATCTCTGAGTTTGAATGGCATGAAGAAACGTTAATGTTTGAACTGCAGGTTGGAGTCTCAGTATTTGAACGGAAGATATCTTAATAAATGAACTGCAGACTGGATGTCTCCATTAGGAAGTGTATACCGATCAGAGAACTGCAACCGGTGGCTTTTTTTTCGTATTGCAATCTTACCCACAAAATATCGGTGGCAGTGAGTAAGACACCAATTACCATGCGATCTTTTACATTGATACAAATGCGAGAATAAAAACACTATTAGTATATAAAAATGTTCGTATACAGTGTATTGCAATCTTAAACCAATCTACGATGTCGATTGGTAAACAAAAAACGAGTGTGGCACTTAAGTTGATTGCACTCAACAATTACCAGCAGTTGGCATTAGCTCAAGAGAATTGAGAGAGTACCAAATAAGAGAATACCAAACTGCTGAGATATGGGTAACCAATTTGTGTGATTGCTTTACTACGGTGTTTTCAAGAGACCAACACTCATACTAACAAACACCGACAGTCGTCGGTTGCATTGGATATTGGTGGTTGATTTTTTTTTACCAATTGGTGTTTTAAGATTGCAAATATTGGTGTTTACTTCACTGGTTGGTTGCGGTAGATCGCAGCCGTTCTCTGATACCGATACCTTTGTGTGTGAATTGCTAATACGGTCAAAATTTGGTCAATATAAACTTGACGTATTTCTTTCAATTTTGCATTTAAAAAACCTGAACACCCCTCATTTTGAAGGTGTGTGTGTAGAATGTTGCTCCTATTTTGATTTTGGAATTCACTCTTCAGTTGTAAAAATGCCGTCCAAGCAAGAAGAGCAGCGTATCAAAATTTTGCTCGCGCATCGCGAAAATCCGAGCTACTCGCACGCAAAGCTGGCAAAATCGCTAAAAGTTGCCAAATCAACCGTTACAAATGTAATTAAAGTGTTTGGGGAACGTTTGTCGACAGCCAGGAAGTCTGGATCGGGGGGAAATCGAAAACCGGAAGCCGCTGAGACGACAAAGAGAGTTGCCGGTAGTTTCAAGCGAAACCCTAACCTCTCTCTCCGAGATGCCGCAAATAAGCTGGGTGTATCGTCTACAACCGTGCATCGAGCCAAAAAACGAGCCGGACTATCGACTTACAAGAAGGTAGTGACTCCAAATCGCGATGATAAACAAAATACGACGGCCAAAGCGCGATCCCGGAGGCTGTACACGACGATGCTGACGAAGTTTGACTGCGTGGTAATGGACGACGAAACCTACGTCAAAGCCGACTACAAGCAGCTTCCGGGACAGGAGTTTTATACGGCAAAAGGAAGGGGAAAGGTAGCAGATATTTTCAAGCACATAAAACTGTCAAAGTTCGCAAAGAAATATCTGGTTTGGCAAGCCATCTGTACCTGTGGCTTGAAAAGCAGCATTTTCATAGCTTCCGGGACTGTCAACCAAGAAATTTACGTGAAAGAGTGTTTGAATAAACATCTGCTGCCTTTCCTGAAGAAACAAGGTTGTTCCGTACTGTTTTGGCCGGATTTGGCATCTTGCCATTACGGTAAAAAGGCCATGGAGTGGTACGCCGCCAACAACGTGCAGGTGGTTTCCAAGGACAAGAACCCTCCCAACACGCCAGAGCTCCGCCCAATTGAGAAATACTGGGCTATTGTCAAGCGGAACCTAAAAAAGACCAAAAAACTGCTAAGGACGAGCAGCAGTTCAAAGCAAACTGGCTTTCTGCGGCGAAGAAGGTGGACAAGGTGGCTGTACAAAATCTGATGGCAGGTGTCAAGCGTGAGGCCCGGCAATTCGGATTTGGAAAAGCGAAAACCTAACTGAATATTTTTCCTGAATTTTATACTAATTGAACTTGAAAAAGAAATTTAATTTGATTTTCTAAATAAACGATTTCACCGATTTACACGCGTTTTCCCTTGACCAAATTTTGACCGTATCACCCTTTATTGCCTGAGTTTAGGTTATACACAGATAAAGTGTTTTCCACAATTTTTCATATCATAATTGTGGGAATTTTTATAAAATCGTAGGGTTATAACGCATTACCATTATTTTCTCGATTAGAGTTTTAACTTAGAATATACGGTAATTTTGAAGTCTCGCCATTAATTTTTGATATTTTTTGAATTATCGTAAATGATTGTAGAACTCATAATTTCTAGTTAAAAAATATATCATTTTGACATGTTTTTTCCATTCTGCATTTTAGGATCCTGCCACATGTTGCAAGGATGGTGGTCGTGATGAAGTTACCGAAAAATGTGCACTGCGGATGGGTATCACAGGGCAACCAACTGATCCACAACCTAGTGTGGAAACTGCTACTGTATGTTCGTAGTTTATACCAATTCAAATTTAATTATCATTTTCCTTTTTTATTGTTAGTGTTTAGCTCAATGCATTCTGACCGAATCGAAATATATGCCACAAATGGAAATTTTAGATTTGGAAGCTATACGCAATGATTTACAAACAAAATTCTCCAATGATAGCCTTTATGCAGAGACAATGGTAGAGGCATTTCGTAAATGTCAACCTAATACTATGAAAAAATTGCAAGCATTCAAACAAATGCCTTTGGGTCGTTCTGCCCTTCAGAGAGGATGTAGTCCATTTGCTGGTATGCTTTTGGGTTGTACATATATGGAATATTTCAAAAATTGTCCAGCCCATCGATGGACCGAAAGTCCACAATGCTCATTGGCTAAGCAATTTGTAATGCAATGTTCATTGGGAGCCTGATTGAAGAAATGGGAGGAGATCTCATTATGATGTTGGTGATAAATAATTTCATTGGAAGTTTTTTTTTTAATTTCTGTTTTTTAATCATTTATAATTAAGATCAAAATATGAATAATAAAATATAAGATTACATAATATATAAATTTTGAATTTTCTCAGGTTTAGTCTTGCAACAATTTTATAGGTCCTGGAAAATCTTCGGATAGTGCTATTTCAAAGTTCATCATGATGACGATCTATACAATAGTAAGGCATTATCTTTTTATCTATCAAATTCTTTTTTCAAATAATTTTTTTAAGATTAATAAAATTGAATAAGATTAAACAAACCATTTTTTTTTTTGATTTTTTTTCATGTTTAGTCTTGCAAAAATTTCATAGGTCCTGGAAAATCTTCGGGTAGTGCTATTTCAAAGCCAAATTCATCACGATGATTTCTAAGAAATTTTAAATATGTCTCTTCCAATTGACTAGTAACACCTGAATCTTGGCAATAGTTATTCATTATTTTACTACGTAATTCACGATCTACTTTCTAAATAGAGAAAAAATATCGATAGAATCTTTTACAAAGAAAAAAAAAAATGGTTTTAGTTGTTATTTACCAAATTCATCACTTCCTGTGCTATGGTGAGCATTAGTAACTTATTTTGCTTTTGCAACTCTTCAAAATGATCATTCATTATTAGTGCAACCCATGGTTCTTGGAAAAAATCCAAAAAGCTATAAATATCTTTAAGATACCAACGAGATCGTAAATTATTCAACAGCATTTCATGACGACCACAAAAGAATTTGCAAAAATCATAATCATGATTCTGTGAGTAAGAAAAAACAGACATATGGGAAAATTATAATATAGAAAAAAATTAACCAATATGTTTACAAATAAGATTTTAATTGTACACTGAAAAAATATTGTCCTGAGGTCAAAGATTTCATGTCTTTAAAATTTAAAATACGAATGCAAATTTTGCTTAGCATAGAAGATGCATTTCTCTAATATAAAGTTTTTTTCCTTGTCCAAAAGTCGATAAACTTTCAATGTAGTCGTCTTTTCCTTATAATTAATTGACTTAAGAATGGGTATCATAACATGAAAGAAAATATGTTTGGACTAAGGTCAACTCGACTTTAATAGTTTAGAAAAATTCTTTAAATTTAATGAAATTGTCTTTAAATTTGTTGTCTTTTTGCATCTTGACTACAAAGCAAAAAATCATTCAAATATAGGACACGTTTTTCAACAATTTATTTTAAAGACGTTTTTTACTTACAACATAGCATAATTTCTACTGGAAGTCGAGTCTTAATTTTGAAAATAAAGTTGTCATTAACTCGTTTTTAAAGGACTTTGATGGAATATGAAGAAAAAAAAATTTGAAGAAGCGAAAAATTAAAATGTGCTTCCTAGAAGCAAGTACATAACAGGTTGGCTGATAAGTCCCCGGTCTGACACATAGATGGCGTCTTTAAATGATTCGTGTCAAAATTTGACGTCTGTAAGTCAATTAGTTTGTGAGATACAGCGTCTTTTGTGCAGCTACTTTTGTTATTGTGAAAAAAATGGAAAAAAAAGAAATTTCGTGTTTTGATAAAATACTGTTTTCTGAAGGGAAAAAATACGGTAGAAGCAAAAACTTGGCTTGATAATGAGTTTCCGGGCTCTGTCCTAGGGAAATCAACAATAATTGATTGGTATGCAAAATTCAAGCGTGGTGAAATGAGCACGGAGGACGGTGAACGCAGTGGACGCCCGAAAGAGGTGGTTACCTACGAAAACATCAAAAAAATCCACAAAATGATTTTGAATGACCGTAAAATGAAGTTGATCGAGATAGCAAAGGGCTTAAAGATATCAAAGGAACGTGTTGGTTATATCATTCATCAATATTTGGATATGCGGAAGTTCTGTGCAAAATGGGTGCCGCGCACTGAAAAAAAAAACATACACGGTTCCAAAGATTTTGTCTTTACTTTAAAAAATTTGGTATTGATTCCGAGCCAAAGGAGCAGAGAATATAAGTAAGGATACTTTTAAGACACAATTCTCTTTTAAACTTAGGTTTTGTGTACTTGCTTCTAGGAAACAAATTTTAATTTTTCGCTTTCTCAGCTTTTTTTCTTCATATGCTATCAAAGTCCTTTAAAAGCGAGTTAACGGCAACTTTATTTTCCAAATTAGGACTCGACTTCCAGTAGAAATTATGCTATGTTTGAAGTAAAAAACTTCTTTAAAATAAAGTTTTGAAAAACATGTCCTATATTTGAACGATTTTTTGCTTTGTAGTCAAGATGCAAAAAGACAACAACTTTAAAGACAATTTCATTAAATTTAAAGAATTTTTCTGAATTATTAAAGTCAAGTTGACCTTAGCCTATAATTTTTTTCTTTCATGTTAAGATACCCATTTTTAAGTCAAATCACCTAATTATTAGGACAATACGACTTCATTGAAAAGTTTATCGATTTTGGACAAGGAAAATAACTTTATTTTAGAGAAATGCGTCTTCTATGCTAAGCAAAATTTGTATTCGTATTTTAAAGACATGAAATCTTTGACCTCGTTGACAATATTTTTTTCAGTGCGCGAGCTCACATTTGACCAGATGATTCTGAGCGGTGTTTGCAGCTATTAACTCGTAATACACCCGAGTTTTTCCGTCAATATGTGACAATGGATGAAACATGGCTTCATCACTACACTCCTGAGTCCAATCGACAGTCGGCTGAGTGGACAGCCACCGGTGAACCGTCTCCGAAGCGTGGAAAGACTCAAAAGTCCGCTGGCAAAGTAATGGCCTCTGTTTTTTGGGATGCGCATGGAATAATTTTTATCGATTATCTTGAGAAGGGAAAAATTATATGGCGTTATTGGAGCGTTTGAAGGTCGAAATCACGCGGCAAAACGGCCCCATATGAAGAAGAAAAAAGTATAGTTCCACCAAGACAACGCACCGTGCCACAAGTCATTTATGGCAACGATGGTAAAAATTCATGAATTGGGCTACGAATTGCTTCCCCACCCACCGTATTCTACAGATCTGGCCCCCAGCGACTTTTTCTTGTTATCAGACCTCAAAAGGATGCTCGCAGGGAAAAAATTTGGCTGCAATAAAGAGGTGATCGCCGAAACTGAGGCCTATTTTGAGGCAAAACCGAAGGAGTACTACCAAAATGGTATCAAAAAATTGGAAGGTCGTTATAATCGTTGTATCGCTCTTGAAGGGAACTATGTTGAATAATAAAAACGAAGTTTGATACAAAATGTGTTTTTCGTTGTTAGACCAGGGACTTATCAGCCAACCTTAAAACCCAAATTTAAAAGAGAACTGTGTCCTAAAAATATTCTTACTTGTATTCTTCGCTTCTTTGGCTCGGAATCAATACCAAAATTTTTAAAGTAACCGGGCATGCTTTTTTTTTCAGTGTAATAAAAAATATTCAATTAATAAATTAAATGATTGGATTACAATTTTAATCAATTGCATAAATAAATGGAACCAATTAATTTTTCTTTTTTAAGAATTTGTAAAAATCGTAATCATGGTTTTATAAATTAGAAAAAAAAAGAAACATGGGAAACTGACAACAAAGAAAATAATCACAAATATGTTTACAAATAAAATTTTAATACTAATAGAAAAATATCCTATTAAATGATTTAATTAATATTACAATCAATCACATAAATTAATGGGGTCAATTAAATTTTTAATTGGTTCCAATAGTTGTTGCATCAGTGATAAATATTTTTTTTCTGTGATTAAAGCAATTCTAACTTTATTTCGATTTTGAATCCAAAAAAAATATTTCATTTTTCTGTGAATTGATTTAAATCAAAAACATCAAATTCTCACCTTCTTTGTAACTATGACTATTTCTTCGACAATGTTATGCTCATTTAATCTCACTCGACAAAAGTCGCCTTCGAAATAAGTGACCAAGGGTAAACCGTATTCATTGTTTAAATGATTTGCCAAATAACGCTTCGGTATAGTTATCTTGAAGAAGAAGTGATCCATAGGTAGTTGAGCTTGAAAATAATAGGGTTGAGAAAATTTCACTTCTTTACTAGAAGCTTCGAATTGATCTAGATTCAAGGCTTCAATAATCTGCAAATTGGTTTGAAAATAACTTTATAACAAAGCCGCAGATATGTTGAAGATATACTTCACCTTTTGGGCAGCTTCTTGGGGACTAACAAAACGGTATTGATGATTTGGTTCACTATGATGTTTGATAAAATTTCCTATGGCATAGATATTTTCATCTGATGTTTGATAGGTTTCATTTACCAAAATATGCGAATTTTTAGTCTCCAGTTTGGATTCTTGAAGTACTGGGGAAATTTAGTGATTTTTTTTGTTGAGTTTTCTTATTTGTATAAATTGTCGATATTTTCACATATAAAGTAATATGTGTTCAAATGTTAGGTCTACGTATGTCCCTGGTACAAAAACACGTTTACGTTAACATTTTTGTCACAAGTCTTCTTGATACAGTGAAACTTCTCAGAAGTGGATACCCACGATTGCCTAAATTTCAATGCCACTCACCTTTTAAAAATCCATCATCTATATACTTCTCATGGTAACTAATGAAAAAATCACAATCAAATGTAAGTTCCTTATCACCAAAGAAATTTTGGAATATTACACGCGTTACAATATCTTGATCTTCATTGCAATGAATCTCCAATAAATTCATTCTATCATAAACTTTAACATTGAGATCTTCAATCATTTCTCGTAGAATAGGCTCAATACGAATATCGATAGTGGAATCATTTAGAGTTAAACCCATTTGTGTGGCGGCCAAGAGATGAGGCATTACCAGTGAAATACTTTCACCTTTAACATCGTGCTTCAAAAGGAAGTTAATAAATTCAAAAGCTCTCACATGTAAACCATAGATCACAATTTTAGGTTGTGCGCACATATCATTTTGGAACATTCTTAAGCGATGATAGAATAATAATTTATCATAACGATTATTTATTTGAATATAATTTGATGGTATATTCTGCGTATGTAGTAGATCCATGGATATTCCAAAGTCAGTTGAACACATTAGTAAAAGTTTTTCGTAGTAGATCTCACAATTCGATGCAAGTTTTACAAGATGTTTTTCCCTGAAAAAGTGTAGTAATTTCCAAAATTAGCTTAGACCTAATATGCAAATTTATATTTCATCAGATGTATAAGCAAGGTTGCCACAAATGGTAGAATTCTACCAAAAATGTTAGATTTTTTACTATTTGCTAGATTGGTACAATGTTGATGTTTATTTTGCAAAATATTTCTCTCCAACTAATAGGTACTTTAACATTTTCTATAGAAATAAATTTTTGACAAAATGTTCTATATAAATAAAATTTTGACCAAATTTTCTATAGAAATAACATTTTGACAAAATTTTCTATACACGGATGAAAAAGACTGTTTTTCATATGTTTGGCTATAAACATTATATGTTTGGAACACACATTTTTAAACACAATATTTTTGAGTGCAAGCATATAATGTTCATAAACTAGCATAACATGTTTGGGACATATATGTTAATATGTTAGAACATATTATGTTTGGGACATAAAATGTTTGTTGGATGCAAACATATATTAATTTAGAAATAGCCTATAAACATATATGTGTTTAGTAGTTTGGAGCGCTATTTAACAGGGAGCGATATTGAATTAAGTTGGTGCTTGTTGCTTGTTATTACAAAATTAACGTTTTATTTTTTCTTGGGCAATTGATCAGCTACTTCTTTGATCCTTACAAATAAAAAAAAATCATACAATTGAATAATTTCTTCTACAATGTTTGTATTACAGAAAAAGGTGCTAAGAACTAAAAAATCTCGTGGAAGTGAGAAAGATGTCGGGGAATATACAATTGGGCAGATACAAAATTTTGAGCATTCAGGTCGAAAACCTATGTTGTTAGCACCTATATTACCTGTTTATTTTCATAATTCATTATGATTGTAAATATATAAATAAATAAATAAAATTTTGAGCACAATATTGTTTGGGAGAATTTTTTTTAAGCATATAATATTTTTGGGTGCAAAATGCTTCCAAACATATTATATGGTCACATAATAACATATTGTTTTTTTGGAAGACAACATTATTGCATTTGGATGCAAAAATACAAAATGTTTGGAACTTAGACTATCCAAACATATATTGTTTAGACCAATAGGGTTTCAAACATATTATATATTGGTAGAGATCAAACATATAAATGTTTGGGCAATACCCAAAAATGTATATGCTTGAAGCAAAATATGTTTGGGAGTATATGTTACAGAAGCGATTTTTTGTGAGGGTGTAGAAATAAAATTTTGACAAAATTTTCTATAGATATAAAATTTTCACAAAATTTTCAATAGAAATAAAATTTTAACAAATTTTTCTATAGATATAAAATTTTCACAAACTTTTCAATAGAAATAAAATTTTGACAAAAATTTCTATAGAAATAAAATTGTGACAAAATTTTTTATATAAATAACATTTTGACAAAATCTTCCATAGAAATAAAATTTTGACAAAATTTTCCATAGAAATAAAATTTCTATAAAAAGAAAATTTTGACAAAATTTTTTATAGAAATAAAATTTTGACAAAATTTTCTATATAAATAAAATTTTGACAAAATTTTCTATTGAAATAAAATTTTGACAAAATATTCTATGGTAACAAAAATTTTGATAAAATTTTCTATAGAAATAAAATTTTGACAAAATATTCCATAGAAATAATATTTTGACAAAATCTTCTTTAGAAATAAAATTTTGACAAAAACTTTTATAAAAATAAAATTTTGACAAAAATATCCTATAGAAATACAATTTTGACAAAATTTTCTATAGAAATAAAATTTTGACAAATATTTCTATAGAAATAAAATTTTGACAAAATTTTCTATAGAAATAAAATTTTGACAAAATTTTCTATAGAAATAAAATTTTGACAAAAATATCCTATAGAAAAAAATTTTGACAAAATTTTCCATAGAAATAAAACTTGTCAAAATTCTCTATAGAAAAAACCAGTAAGGAAAGTCTAAAGTCGGGCGGGGCCGACTATATTATACCCTGCACCACTTTGTAGATCTAAATTTTCGATACCATATTACATCCGTCAAATGTGTTGGGGGCTATATATAAAGGTTTATACATACATTTAAATATCACTCGATCTGGAAGAATTTGATAGACTTCTACAAAATCTATAGACTCAAAATTTAAGTCGGCTAATGCACTAGGGTGGAACACAATGTCAGTAAAAAATATGGGAAACGTTTAAATCTGAAGCAATTTTAAGAAAATTTCGCAAAAGTTTATTTATGATTTATCGCTCGATATATATGTATTAGAAGTTTAGAAAAATTAGAGTAATTTTTACAACTTTTCGACTAAGCAGTGGCGATTTTACAAGGAAAATGTTGGTATTTTGACCATTTTTGTCGAAATCAGAAAAACATATATATGAGAGCTATATCTAAATCTGAACCGATTTCAACCTAATTTGGCACGCATAGCAACAATGCTAATTCTACTCCCTGTGCAAAATTTCAACCAAATCGGAGCAAAAAATTGGCCTCTGTGGTCATTTGAGTGTAAATCGGGCGAAAGCTATATATGGGAGCTATATCTAAATCTGAACCGATTTCCACCAAATTTGACACGCATAGCTATAATGCTAATTCTACTCCCTGTTCAAAATTTCAACTAAATCGGAGCAAAAAATTGGCCTCTGTGGGCAAATGAGTGTAAATCGGGCGAAAGCTATATATGGGAGCTATATCTAAATCTGAACCGATTTGGATGATATTTTGCAAGTTCTTCGAGACTCATAAAATATTCGGATGTACGGAATTTGAGGAAGATCGGTTGATATACACGCCAATTATGACCAGATCGGTGAAAAATATATATGGCAGCTATATCTATATCTGAACCGATTTTTTCCAAAATCAATAGGGATCGTCTTTGAGCCGAAACAGGACCCCATACCAAATTTTAGAACAATCGGACTAAAACTGCGAGCTGTACTTTGCACACAAAAATACATCAACAGACAGACAGACGGACAGACAGACAGACGGACATCGCTAAATCGACTTAGAATTTAATTCTAAGACGATCGGTATACTAAACGATGGGTCTCAGACTTTTCCTTCTTGGCGTTACATACAAATGCACAAACTTATTATAACCTGTACCACAGTAGTGGTGAAGGGTATAAAAAATTGATAAAATTTCCTATAGAAAAAAATTTTTGACAAAATTTTCTATAGAAAAAAAATTTTCGTTTTGTTTTGTTATTGTTGGTTATGTTCTTTAATCATTGTTGTTGTTTTTTTTGATTTCAGCTTAAAACCATGCATTGACTAAACTACAAGTTTAGCTTAACCAACAGAGAAAAAGAATGTTTGTCAGTTTTATTTGGGCAAAGCCCTATAGACTGCAAGATAGTTGGATGGACGCACGTTTCGGAATTACAACATTCCTCATCAGCATCCTCTACTTGAAGCAAAACTATCAACCAATTATCAGAATAAATTCAGGCAGTTCATTAAACCCAACAATGAACCACACTTGAACCTTCCGAAAAAGGTTTTGCATGATAGCCGGCTTATGCCGAAATAAATTCGTACAAACATATCTCTTTCCGTATGCCACTGTCAAATCATCGATTTGAGTGCAGTTGGCTGGGTTTATTTTGAGCGTGATTCCTCTTTTTTCAAAGCTGAAATAAAAAAACAACAACAATGCTTAAAAAACAAAAGCAACAATAACAAAACAAAACGAATGAAATAAAATTTTGACAACAATTTTTATAGAAATACAATTTTAACAAAATTTTGGGAAAATTTTCCATTGAAATGAAATTTTGACAAAATTTTCTATAGAAATAAAATGTTGACAAAATTTTCTATAGAAATAAAATTATGACAAAATTTTATATAGAAATAAAATTTTGACAAAATATTCTATAGAAGTAAAGTTTTGAAGACAAGATTTTTTATAGAAATAAAATTTTGACAAAATTTTCTATAGAAATTAAATTTTGACAAAATATTCTAGAGAAATAAAATTATGAAAAAATATTTTATTAATCAGAATTCGTTGTTTGGTATGTGTTAGGCAAAATTTTCTCCAAATTTTGGTAGATTTTGATTTTCATATGAGAAACACGAACTTAGTACCGGCCAGAAGATTGTTATGACAAAATGCAGTTTTGTCTAAATTTTCTAGAAAAATTGTTTTTTTCAGGTTTGTACTTACCTATCAATGCTCTTAACATAACCAGTAATGAAACGTATCCATATTCGTACATCCATGCGTTCTGTAACATCCCTGACAAATGCATCACAATTCCGATAATTGACCCAACAATCATCATCATTCTCACATATTTCACATCTAAAAGAATTTTCATATTCTGCTTCCATGATGCCTGGGTTACAAATCACTGTTATATTAACCATAGGTAAGCAGTTATGCGTTGTAGGAATATTACTGAAAAAAAAGAACGGTTAAAATATAATTTTAGTAAATTTGTTACTCGGATATTATTTAAGGTTGAAAAGAAAAGTAGGATATTAGCTCCTGCACCCAGAGAAATAATATGATCACGTCAAGAGCATATTGTTTAAAATGTTTGTCTGAAAAATATTTTGCATTTTATTATTTATCACCAAACATAAATATGCCGAAATCATTTACAAATTTCCTACACCACCCTACTGTTCAAAAGATTTCCTCAATTAATAAGTGCAACAATTTTTAACCTTACACTAAAAAAAAAACAGTGAACCCACCAGGAAGAAAACTTTCGGTTCATTTTAGAAAATTTAAAATTTTTTTTATAAAATTTTAACTAAACAGTATTACTAAAGCTAGCTAGCATCACGCCGATATCACAAAAATAAGCAAATATTTTACGACAACTTGAAGAAAATTTATTAGACATAATTAGGGTTTTTCATTTGTTAAAGAAAATTTTGTAGTTTGAAGAAAAAGATTGGACTTCAAAATTGCAAAAATGTCTTTAGTGACATACGAAGTTCATGATAGAAGCAAATGACAAATTTAAAGAAATAATTGACTATTTTGTGAAAAATACGATTTAGTAAATCTTTATGCTTAATTTGTGTACAATTTTTTCCCGTTTTTTAGTTAATTTCATTAACGTACACAAAAAATTATTAGAGTAAATGAAACATATTATTCCTTTGAACTAAAACAAAGTCATATTGGCTTTAGTGAAATAGAGTTAAATTTTTTTTGAGTGTAGGATTTTATTTCCGAATTCACAATCCGACTATCGGCAAACGGATATCCAGTGACAGGAACTTACTGTCTCCTTGGAGTCAATGGCGAATATCTGCGCGATAACAGGTTGGCTGATAAGTTCCCGGTCTGACACATAGATGGCGTTGCTAGTATTAAATGCATATTATTTTTATATAGTACCAACCTTCAAATGATTCGTGTCAAAATTTGACGTCTGTAAGTCAATTAGTTTGTGAGATAGAGTGTCTTTTGTGAAGCAACTTTTTTTATTGTGAAAAACATGGAAAAAAAGGAATTTCGTGTTTTGATAAAATGCTGTTTTCTGAAGGGAAAAAATACGGTGGAAACAAAAACTTGGCTTGATAATGAGTTTCCGGACTCTTTCCCAGGAAAATCAACAATAATTGAATGGTATGCAAAATTCAAGCATGGCGAAGTGAGCACGGAGGACGGTGAATGGAGTGGACGCCCGAAAGAGGTGGTTACCGACGAAAACATCAAAAAAATCCACAAAATGATTTTGAATGACTGTAAAAGGAAGTTGATAGAGATAGCAGAGGCCTTAAAGATATCAAAGGAACGTGTTGGTCATATCATTCATCAATATTTGGATATGCGGAAGCTCTGTGCAAAATGGGTGCCGCGCGAGCTCACATTTGACCAAAAACAACAACGTGCTGATGATTCTGAGCGGTGTTTGCAGCTGTTAACTCGTAATACACCCGAGTTTTTCCGTCGATATGTGACAATGGATGAAACATGGCTCCATCACTACACTCTTGAGTCCAATCGACAGTCGGCTGAGTGGACAGCGACCGGTGAACCGTCTCCGAAGCGTGGAAAGACTCAAAAGTCCGCTGGCAAAGTAATGGTCTCTGTTTTTTGGGATGGGCATGGAATAATTTTTATCGATTATCTTGAGAAGAAAAAAACCATCAACAGTGACTATTATATGGCGTTATTGGAGCGTTTGAAGGTCGAAATCGCGGCAAAACGGCCCCATATGAAGAAGAAAAAAGTATAGTTCCACCAAGACAACGCACCGTGCCAAAAGTCATTTATGGCAACGATGGCAAAAATTCATGAATTGGGCTGCGAATTGCTTCCCCACCCACCGTATTCTACAGATCTGGCCCCAGCGACTTTTTCTTGTTATCAGACCTCAAAAGGATGCTCGCAGGGAAAAAATTTGGCTGCAATAAAGAGGTGATCGCCGAAACTGAGGCCTTTTTTGAGGCAAAACCGAAGGAGTACTACCAAAATGGTATCAAAAAATTGGAAGGTCGTTATAATCAAAGATAATAAAAGAGGAAGATGGGAGATTGGCTTGCGTCATACCAAATGTTGCATTTACCAGATTAGTTTAATACATGTTTGTAACCTTTTAGTTGTTTTTAGTTTTTATTTTTTAAATGAAAAATTTAATTTTCTTAATGAAACAATGAAAAATTTTAGGCAACAACAAAAAAAAAATACATTTTCCCCTTTATGGAAATTTATTTCGTGCTCTTAATTTCTTTTTATGTGCATTTTAATGCTATGTCAATACTTGTCGTATACGCGTTTGGTTCGAGTATTAAACTAATGTGGTAAATGGTTTGATGTGCTCAGTAGCCAATCTCCCATCTTCCTCTTTTATTATCTTTGGTTATAATCGTTGTATCGCTCTTGAAGGGAACTATGTTGAATAATAAAAACGAATTTTGACAAAAGAATGTGTTTTTCTTTGTTAGACCGGGGACTTATCAGCCAACCTGTTATGTAATATGTTTGTCGCAACCATGTTATGTTCTAGAAAATTATGTATCTGATTTCGGCAAACGTGTATATGTTTGCAGAGAATATAAGATTTTTACGACAAAAATCTTACATGTTCACCAAAAATAGCATTTTGCTCTGAAAAGAGGATCCGAAGCTAGTACTCAGCTTGTTTGTAGTCACTAACTCCTTATTTCCAGACTAGTCCCCCGAAAATCGTGTGGTTGAAATGTCATTCAATGACGACACAAACATTTAAGGAATCCATCTGGGCACCCAGAAGACCTTCCATAAAAGCATTTTGCAAAGGATGTTAAACTCCGAAGATATGTTGGTAGCATTTCCTAGCACTTAGTGGTGCACCGTATGTCACACTAATTCGGTTGCAACAGAACATTAAAAAACACCAAAGACTATGGAAACTTGCATTAGCCCGCAAAGAAACGTATGTCTAGTCAAGCTTGTCCTCAATCTTTCATGTCCAATAAGCTCGTATTAAAATTGTAATAATAATATGTAAAGTAATAAATTTGGACGAAGAACCAGCCTGAATTATTATCAGGCTAACATAAGTAAAATAAGATAATACTGACCTCCCTTTATTCCAGATGAATAGAAACAGTCTCAAGAAAGCTTTACAAATATCGGTAAAACCCAAAATCACAATATTTGCAGTACTACCAAAGTAATCCGAATGCATTAGATTATTTTGATATACGGCATAGTGATCGTCCGAATAATTGATTGTGGGAATATTGGAGTTTTTGGAAATATCTTCTTCTTTGCCATGAGATGTTTGATTTATAGAGTGATCATATGAATTCCCAAACCATAACTTCTTAATACGACGAGGTTCCAGAGGTTGCATGCTAAGCAATAAATCATTGGAAAGACATTGTTGCATCTATAATAATGCCAACATATATATATCATAAATGGTGGAAATAATATTTTTGAAAATCACCGTTTGACGAAAATGATAAAAATGTGAACAGTTTGCTAGCCTTGCCAATTCACGAAATATTACATCAGCTTGATAATGGAAAAATGGATGTAATTTAAGAATCATTATTTCCGCTAGATTTAATGTAGGATCATCTTTGATGTAGGGTAAAACGAAATGTTTTTCCAAGAGCCATTTTGAGTTAAAAGGCCTGCAAAAACAAATTTATTATTTCTTTGCAAAATATCATAAGAAATAGTCACCTTAATATCACAAAGCCCACGATAACATTATCATCTTTAGGTTTAGTAGCATCTCCACATTTTATGATGAAACATTGATATTCACTAAAAGGATTTTGAAAAATATCTTCCAAAATTTCTCTAACTACTTTGATATCATATTGTTGCTGATCTTCATCCTCCATGTTTAGGGATATGTGGGAAGATGCGACCGTAAATGAACTTCCATTTGCAGCAGCTGCGATAGTAGACTTGCTAGTTGCTCGAGGTATGGCCAAGGTATGGGGACTTTCTATACTAAGTAATTGTTTGATATCTTTAACATCTTCAGGTTGTACGTGAAAGAGAGTTAATTCACCATAGATGGCACTGCGGTGAGTAATGTACAAATCTTCTGCAATTTTACAATAGGGTCTAGGTTGTACGCGCTGAAACAAAAAAAAAAACATTTCATATTTTACAAAAGCCCTAGTAGTCAGATATTTCAGGTTCACTTAGACTATTCAGTCCATTGTGATACCACAGTGGTGAACTTCTCTCTTATCATTGAGTGCTTCCCGATTCTATGTTAAGCTCAATGGCAAGAGACCTCAGTTTTATAGCCGAGTCCTAACGGTGTTCCACATTGCATTGAAACCACCTAGAGAAGCTTTGAAACACTTCGATATGTCACCAGCATTGCTGAGGTGGGATAATCCACCGCTGTTTGGTCGAAACTGGGTTTCCACGACCCTGTGTATCAGGTTGGCTGATAAGTCCCCGGTGACACATAGATGGCGTCGCTAGTATTAAATGCATATTATTTTTATATAGTACCAACCTTCAAATGATTCGAGTCAAAATTTGACCTCTGTAAGTCAATTAGTTTGTGAGATAGAGCGTCTTTTGGGAAGCAACTTTTGTTATTGTGAAAAAAAAAATGGAAAAAAGGAATTTCGTGTTTTGATAAAATACTTTTTTTATGAAGGGAAAAATAAGGTGGAAGCAAAAACTTGGCTTGATAATGAGTTTCCGGACTCTGTCCCAGGGAAATCAACAATAGTTGAGTGGTATGCAAAATTCAAGCGTGGTGAAATGAGCACGGAGGACGGTGAACGCAGTGGACGCCCGAATGAGGTAGTTACCGACGAAAACATCAAAAAAATCCACAAAATGATTTTGAATGACCGTAAAATGAAGTTGATTGAGATAGCAGAGACCTTAAAGATATCAAAGGAACGTGTTGGTCATATCATTCATCAATATTTGGATATGCAGAAGCTCTGTGCAAAGTGGGTGCCGCGCTAGCTCACATTGGACCAAAAACAACAACGTGTTTATGATTCTGAGCGGTGTTTGCAGCTGTTAACTCGTAATACACCCGAGTTTTTCCGTCGATATGTGAAAATGGATGAAACATGGCTCCATCACTACACTCCTGAGTCCAATCGACAGTCGGCTGAGTGGACAGCGACCGGTGAACCGTCTCCGAAGCGAGGAAAGACTCAAAAGTCCGCTGGCAAAGTAATGGCCTCTGTTTTTTAGGATGCGCATGGAATAATTTTTATCGATTATCTTGAGAAGAAAAAAACCATCAACAGTGAAGGTCGAAATCGTGGCAAAACGGCCAAAGTGTTGTTCCATCAAGACAACGCACCGTGCCACAAGTCATTGAGAACAATGGCAAAAACTCATGAATTGGGCTTCGAATTGCTTCCCCACCCACCGTATTCTCCAGATCTGGCCACCAGCAACTTTTTCTTGTTCTCAGATCTCAAAAGGATGCTCGCAGGGAAAAAATTTGGCTGCAATGAAGAGGTGATCGCCGAAACTGAGGCCTATTTTGAGGCAAAACCGAAGGAGTACTACCAAAATGGTATCAAAAAATTGGAAGGTTGTTGTAATCGCTTTTGAAGGGAACTATGTTGAATAAAAAAACGAATTTTGACAAAAAAAATGTGTTTTTCTTTGTTAGACCGGGGACTTATCAGCCAACCTTTTCTGCAAGGCGGGTATGCAAACCAATGTACCACGGAGGCTCAAATAGAAAGTGACATCCTTTTGGCATTTTATAAATAAGATTGAAGGTGCGTGGAAATATTGAAATATTTATGCACTGGTACACACTGAAAAATAACAGTAGAAATAATGGACTGTACTCGGCGTTATTGCTCTGAAGAAGACGAAGACTGTCATATAGACCCGGAAGTTAATGGCAACATTTTTCTGGGATAGACAAAATGTGACCGACATCGAATAGGACAGAAGAAGCAAAAACGACACAGCGTGTGCTTCTTCCATTCTATAAACTCCGGGTTCTTAATGTATATCAAGTTCCTGTTTCCAAGCTGACCCAGATTTAGGGGTTGAAATCAGAACCCAAAATGTGGAATTTACGAGTTATCGACTTTTTAAAATTTTGTAAAAGAAAGTCGACTTTTAGAGCATGTTGAGCTGCGATTAAATGGAATAGTTTACACATCGATTCTTGTCAACGAAGTGCTGCCTCCAGTACTCTGATTTCGTCCAGTGCGACTTGTTTTCATTGTTAAACATAAAAAGTCCCTTGCTGGATTCATTGGTAGATAACGATTCGTTATATAGACGCAATGTGCCATTAAAAAAAATCCGTTATAATTTAAAAATAGGAAAAATAGGCAATTTTTGTTATAACAGTGTGCGAGTTACAATAAGACGAAGATTTCAAAAACTAAAACCAGGGGACGGGTGCTCAAAACATCATCCGATGCAATCCCTCATCAGAAATAATAATTGTTGTAAAGTCATCGAATTTTTATGAAATGGCATTGTTGACCCGATTTTAACTCTATTCTATGTGTATGGGATATATTTTCCAAATCAGTGATGAGGGGCCAACAGTTCGACCCCAGTCCTTACGAAATAATTATACAATAGTAAAAAAATTTTTAGGAAACCGAGTAAATTGTAAAGTATCTCTTGGCATAAAGTGGCGTGGAATAAAAATGAGGATTTTTATATTTTCAAGATTCATGTACTTTTTTAAGGTCAGTACTATGTTCGCCTTTCGCGTTAAAATTTTCGCGGTTACTTTATTAAAACAGTTCAATATAAAACAGATAAATTAACCATTCATTCGCAGTTTCTTGTTCCTCTAGATTTCGACAAGACTTTACAGGAATATGTATGTTTTCATTTATAATTTTGATTATATCAGGAAAAGTAATCACATAGTGCCCACCTTTAAGCACTTTTTTAAGCATGTAGAAGTAAAGAATTTCATATAAACCCCTATCTCTAAACCTGATTTATTATACTGAACAGATTTCGAAAATTCCCCAAATTAATGGAAATGCCCCACCAAATCCCGAAGTCCCCAACTCAAAAAAACCCATTCATGAAAAATATCACCGATTGCGGAAAAATTCCCAGTACTGACAACACTGATAACGAGTTTTCTGTTAATGAGCAAAGCCTTTCGTACTTTAATGAACATTTTCATTTTCTTAATGAAAATGTTTAGTTTTATAAAAGGAAAAGTTGCGTTAGATTAATTTTAATGAAAGTTTCTTTGTGCTCATTGGACGTATGATAGGTAACAGGTTGGCTGATAAGTCCCCGGTCTAACAAAGAAAAACACATTTTTTTTCAAAATTCATTTTTATACCCTGCGCCACACTGTGGAACAGGGTATTATAGTTAGTGCATATGTTTGTAACACCCAGAAGGAGACGAGACCATGTGTCTAGGTGTATTTGGCAATAATGCTCAGGGTGGGTCCCTGTGTCGATATAACCATGTCCGTCTGTCCGTCCGTCCGTCCGTCCGTCGGTCCGTCTGTCTGTGAACACATTTTTGTGATCAAAGTCTAGGTCGCAATTTAAGTCCAATCGCCTTCAAATTTGGCACATGTTCCTAATTTGGGTCAGAATAGAACCCTATTGATTTTGGAAGAAATCGGTTCAGATTTAGATATAGCTCCCATATATATCTTTCGCCCGATATGGACTTATATGGCCCCAGAAGCCAGATTTTTGGCCGAATTTGGTTGAAATTTTGTACTAAGAGTACAATTAGTAGTATAGTCAAGTGTGCCAAATTTGGTTGAAATCGATTCCGATTTAGATATAGCTCTCATATATATCTTTCGCCCGATATACACTTATATGGACCCAGAAGCCAGAGTTTTATCCCGATTAGCTTGAAATTTTGTACAAGGAGTACAATTAGTAGTATAGTCAAGTGTGCAAAATTTGATTGAAATCGGTTCAGATTTAGATATAGCTTCCATAAATATTTTTCGCCCGATATGGACTTATATGGCCCCAGAAGCCAGAGTTTTGGCCCAATTTGCTTGAAATTTTGCACTAGGATTACAATTAGTAATATAGTCATGTGTGCCAAATTTGATTGAAATCGGTTCAGATTTAGATATAGCTCCCATATATATGTTTTTCTGATTTCAACAAAAATGGTCAACATACCAGCATTTTCCTTGTTAAATCGCCACTGCTTAGTCGAAAAGTTGTAAAAATGACTCTAATTTTCCTAAACTTCTAATACATATATATCGAGCGATAAATCATAAATAAACTTTTGCGAAGTTTCCTTAAAATTGCTTCAGATTTAAATGTTTCCCATATTTGTTTTTACTAAAATTCTGTTCCACCCTAGTGCATTAGCCAACTTAAATTTTGAGTCTATAGATTTTGTAAATGTCTATCAAATTCTGTCCAAATCGAGTGATATTTAAATGTATGTATTTGGGACAAACCTTTATATATAGCACCCAAAACACTTGACGGATGTGATATGGTATCGAAAATTTAGATCTACAAAGTGGTGCAGGGTATAATATCGGCCCCGCCCGACTTTAGACTTTCCTTACTTGTTATTATTCAACATAGTTCCCTTCAAGAGCGATACAACGATTATAACGACCTTCCAATTTTTTGATACCATTTTGGTAGTACTCCTTCGGTTTTGCCTCGAAATAGGCCTCAGTTTCGGCGATCACCTCTTCATTGTAGCCAAATTTTTTCCCTGCGAGCATCCTTTTGAGATCTGAGAACAAGAAAAAGTCGCTGGGGGCCAGATCTGGAGAATACGGTGGGTGGGGAAGCAATTCGAAGCCCAATTCATGAATTTTTGCCATCGTTCTCAATGACTTTTGGCACGGTGCGTTGTCTTGGTGGAACAACACTTTTTCTTCTTCATATGGGACCGTTTTGCCGCGATTTCGACCTTCAAACGCTCCAATAACGCCATATCATAGTCACTGTTGATGGTTTTTCCCTTCTCAAGATAATCGATAAAAATTATTCCATGCGCATTCCAAAAAACAGAGGCCATTACTTAGCCAGCGGACTTTTGGGTCTTTGCACGCTTCGAAGACGGTTCACCGGTCGCTGTCCACTCAGCCGACTGTCGATTGGACTCAGGAGTGTAGTGATGGAGCCATGTTTCATCCATTGTCACATATCGACAGAAAAACTCGGGTGTATTACGAGTTAACAGCTGCAAACACCGCTCAGAATCATCAACACGTTGTTGTTTTTGGTCAAATGTGAGGTCGCGCGGCACCCATTTTGCACAGAGCTTCCGCATATCCAAATATTGATGAATGATATGACTAACACGTTCCTTTGATATCTTTAAGGCCTCTGCTATCTCGATCAACTTCATTTTAAGGTCATTCAAAATCATTTTGTGGATGTTTTCGTCGGTAACCACCTATTTCGGGCGTCCACTGCGTTCACCATCCTCCGTGCTCGTTTCACCACGCTTGAATTTTGCATACCAAACAATTATTGTTGATTTCCCTGGGGCAGAGTCCGGAAACTCATTATTAAGCCAAGTTTTTGTTTCCACCGTATTTTTTCCCTTCAGAAAATAGTATTTTCTCAAAACACGAAATTCCTTTTTTCCATTTTTTCACAATAACAAAAATTGCTTCACAAAAGACGCACTATCTCACAAACTAATTGACTTACAGAAGTCAAATTTTGACACGAATCATTTGAAGGTTGGTACTATATAAAAATACGACGCAATCTATGTGTCAGACCGGGGACTTATCAGCCAACCTGTTATTAGTGTTTTTTTAATAGTGATAATTCTATTCAAATAATTTCACTTACAATAAAATATTTTAGCACCTCCAGTAGTATAGTTGTCATAGTTTGGGCTATCGAGATAGAAAGAAGACAATAATCACAATCAGGAAATGCAGAAAAGGCAGCCAATAAATAACGAAATAATCTTCTGATATCATGATTTTCATGTAATCCAATCAACTGTATGGCAAAGGCATTGGGAAGAATTTCCTTATCCTTTGAATTATTGGTAGCATCACAAGGAACATTATAAAATATACTACGTTGTCCTTTTGTTAATTGTAAATAATGATCATTAGATCTGAATACTGTAAATAAAAATTTAGGTTTACAATTTGAAATCAATTTTTCAAGATATCTTACTTTCAACAAATTTGGTTAATTTTTTTGAAAATAAAAAATGTTTTTTGTTGCTCTCATTGGTTTTATCCTGATTGTCACTGAAAATATAAGATAGAAATATTATTAAATTTTTATAAGAAAGTCGTTAGTAGTCATATCACCTATTGGTAATTTCCCATAACTCGTTAACATCTTTATCAAGAATTTTCATAAGAGGTTCTAGGTTTTGAGGGGCAAACAACTCGTTAATGGGACTTCTTTTCGCTGAACTGTAAAACAAATGAAATATTGAGTGGGTTATTTATGACAGAAAAAGTATTTTGTAATTACTTTACTGCTATTTGTTTTTCTTTGAAACATTCATATTCATCGAATCTAATTAAATTGCTAAATTGATCCATGTTGTAATTTTCCAATAAAGTAGTTACATTTACGTGTCCATTTAGCCATATTAAACCGGCAGTAAGTTTTGAAATCTGAATGGTAATTGAAGGACATTGGAGCAGTATGAGTTATTTTTATTTAATATATAATATTGTGATAACATATATAATATATAAATATTGTAGCAATATATTTTATATTATCTGAAATAAAATAAACCGTAACCTGAAAAATGAGGAGAAAATTTGTGAAAACAAGCCGGCCCGAATTTTAATATAAAGGGTGATACGGTCAAAATTTGGTCAAGGGAAAACGCGTGTAAATCGGTGAAATTATTTATTTAAAAAATCAAATTAAATTTCTTTTTCAAGTTCTATTAGTATAAAATTCAGGAAAAATATTCAGTTAGGCTTTCGCTTTTCCAAATCCGAATTGCCGGGCCTCACGGTTGACACCTGCCATCAGATTTTGTACAGCCACCTTGTCTACCTTCTTCGCCGCAGAAAGCCAGTTTGCCTTGAACTGCTGCTCGTCCTTAGCAGTTTTTTTGGTCTTCTTTGGTTCCGCTTGACAATAGCCTAGTATTTCTCAATTGGGCGGAGCTCTGGCGTGTTGGGAGGATTCTTGTCCTTGGGAACCACCTGCGCGTTGTTGGCGGCGTACCACTCCATGACCATTCTACCGTAATGGCAAGATGCCAAATCCGGCCAAAACAGTACGGAACAACCGTGTTTCTTCAGGAAAGGCAGCAGACGTTTATTCAAACACTCTTTCACGAAAATTTCTTGGTTGACAGTCCCGGAAGCTATGAAAATGCTGCTTTCCAACCACAGGTACAGATGGCTTGCCAAACCAGATATTTATTTGCGAACTTTGACAGTTTTATGTGCTTGAAAATATCTGCTACCTTTCCCCTTCCTTTTGCCGTATAAAACTCCTGTCCCGGAAGCTGCTTGTAGTCGGCTTTGACGTAGGTTTCGTCGTCCATTACCGCGCAGTCAAACTTCGTCAGCATCGTCGTGTACAGCCTCCGGGATCGCGCTTTGGCCGTCGTATTTTGTTTATCATTGCGATTTGGAGTCACTACCTTCTTGTTATTTGCGGCTTCTCGGAGAGAGAGGTTAGGGTTTCGCTTGAAACTACCGGCAACTCTCTTTGTCGTCTCAGCGGCTTCCGGTTTTCGATTTCCCCCCGATCCAGACTTCCTGGCTGTCGACAAACGTTCCCCAAACACTTTAATTACATTTGTAACGGTTGATTTGGCAACTTTTAGCGATTTTGCCAGCTTTGCGTGCGAGTAGCTCGGATTTTCGCGATGCGCGAGCAAAATTTTGATACGCTGCTCTTCTTGCTTGGACGGCATTTTGACAACTGAAGAGTGAATTCCAAAATCAAAATAGGAGCAACATTCTACACACACAAAATGAGGGGTGTTCAGGTTTTTTAAATGCAAAATTGAAATTCGTCAAGTTTATATTGACCAAATTTTGACCGTATCACCCTTTATTAGATGATGTTCTAGAATTCTAGAATTAATAAAACTATCAATTCTATAAATTTATTCAATACAGCCTTGCCTAGCAAATGAAGAATACATTTCAAGTATATACGGCTGAAAGTTCGGCCGGGCCGAATCTTATGTACCCTCCACAATGGATTGCGTAGCTACAATCGAATTACTTGGGTTGCGGTAATACTTGCCGATGGCAAGGTAACATATCTTAAAACTTCCTAGCACCGTCTTCTAAATTGTAAATTAGTCCATATGGGGTATATGTTATACAAACAAGGCAGATTACATACCTATATTATTCAGTTCTTGACCGGTATACACCTAGACCTCGCTTTGCGTCGCAGATACGTTCCAAAAAAACACGACGCAAAGTGAATTATGAGTTTCTATGGCAAACTATGCAAAGATTGGAGATAGATAATAACGCAACTTTGAAACGACGCAAAGTGAAAACTAGTACTAATTCAACGGCGACGCAACTTCGAAACAACGCAAAACGGAACGATGCAAACCGAGGTCTAGGTGTATATAGTCTATAAATTATTAGGAACCGATATGAACCAATTTTGGCGCGGTTTTTATGGGGGCTATATATAATTATGGACCGATATTAACCAAATTAAGCATGGTTGTTAGAGGCCAACGTACAAAATTGTAATCGAATCGGATGAAATTTGCTCCAAGAGAAGGTTAGGTTAAGTTAGGTGGCAGCCTGATGTATCAGGCTCACTTTGACTATTCAACCCACTGTGATACCACATTGGTGGACTTCTCTCTTATCACTGAGTGTTGCCCGATTCCATGTTAAGCTCAATGATAAGGGACCTCCTTTTTATAGCCGGGTCCGAACGGCGTTCCACATTGCAGTGAAACCACTTAGAGAAGCATAGAAACCCTCAGAAATGTCACCAGCATTACTGAGATGGTATAATCCACCGCTGGAAAACTTTTTGATATTCGGTCGAAACAGGAATCGAACCCACGATCTTGTGTATGCAAGACGGGCATGCTAACCATTGCACCAAGATGCTCCAAGAGAAGGAATGGTCGTATGAAATTGTATGTACTAGAAAGTTGTTCACAATTGTATAGGCTACATTTTTTTCCTCGACTTTTTGGTAAAATGTTCAATAGTTCACGAACGATAATCCAAAAACCGACATAGTCGACATATTTCCGATTTTGAGCATGAAGATGAAAATTTTCCGTCTTAATATATTTAGAATTTCTGTTGGCCGGATCACGAGCTACAACTTTGCTGAATACCTCAGAAATAAATTCACAGAATTTTTCGAGATATGGCCATACGAAAACTTGAAAAAAAGTGCTTAAAATCGAATTTGATGACAAAACTTTAGAGGTTCATAAAAGACGAACGGCACTAATTTAGCAAAATCCAGAAATTACTTTTCTTCGAGTACTTTTGGCTGTGATTTTTTGTTTAGAGTCAAAAAGTTGAATTTTGCGTCACAGTGCATATTAATCTTTGCTTTAAACTTTTCGTACATTATATGAATTTGAAGATTTTAATAAAATATTAAATTTAAACAATATTAACTGCAGTCGAATCGTGATACTGGCAATGTTGCATCGCGTCCCAAAAAGTGGACGAAAAACGGTAATAACACCAAAAATGATGCGAAGAGTGAAGGCCAGTTTTAATCGAAATCCACGCCTCAGAGTTAGAAAACTTTCTCGTGGACTGAGCATATCGAGAGAACAAAAGCAACACATTTGGACTAAAGCCATTGAAGTTCCAAAAAGTGACAGAGTTCACCGATGAGCAAAATAAAAGTTTGACTGAGTCGATTGCACGATAGTGGCCGAATACCAAATTTGGTTTTCTCCGATGAGAAACAATTCCAAATTAAGCAGTTTATGAATAAACAATATGATAGGGTTTACACGGACGAAAAAGAATGTTTTTCATATGTTTGGGTGTAAAAATTATATGTTTGGAACTCAAATTTTTAACACAATATTTTTGAGTGCAAGCATATTATGTTCATAAACTAGCATAACATGTTTGGGACATATATGTTAATATGTTAGAACATATTATGTTTGGGACATAAAATGCTTGTAAATATAAAATGTTTGGATGCAAACATATATTAATTTAGAAATAGCCTATAAATATATATGTGTTTAGAAAGAGAAGTAACCAATTGGCGCCTTAAAAATATATCCACACAAAGAAAATGTCATTAAATTTTTTTCTACCAGTGTATGCCTAAGTTGAAACATAATATGTTTGAACAATACAAACAATATTTTGTTTGGATCAATCCTGAAAATAAATATGCTTGAAGCAAAATGTGTTTGGGGCATATGTTACAGAAGCGATTTTTTGAGGGTGTAGAGCTCTGCTGAAAATGTGCACCTTCGATTGGCCCAATAATCTTGGGAAATTGTCCTAAATACAGTATTGAAGCCCTGGGTAGTCAACATTTCGGCCATTCCAACAGGACTTAGTGCCATCACATCAGCACATGTCAACCAAGAGTGGTTGTGCATATCTCCTGCACAATGTCCACGAAAATCTCTGGATCTCAATTCGTTGAGTTTTTGCGCCTGGAAAATTTTAGAGAATAAGGTTGACTCTTAAAAAATACCAAAGTAACGATCTTCTTAAGACGGCACTTCACCCGGAATGTCCCAAAATACCGCAGAGCCATTCCGAGCAATGTGTGATGACTTTGTCGACCGTTTGAAGCCAATTCAAATAAATTCCAACTAGTTCTAAACTTTGATGTTATTTCTGACATTTTTGCTTTTGAACAGTAAAATTAAAAAATAAAAAATATTGCGATTTACTTTGTTCCATTACATATCAGCCACACTACATGCCTAAATTCAAAGTATGTTTGTTTATTTGTTTGTTTGTTTCTATGTTCTGGGTAAGCTCGGAAATGGCTGAACCGATTTACTTGAAACTTTCAGAGATCGAAAGGGGCACTCATGTGGTGAAAATAGGGTACCTCATTTTTTTTACAACTGGTCGCGGAGTGGAACCTCCCCTTTGGACTAAAGTTGATCTGACCGATTTGCTTAAAATTTTCACTGTAGGTTGGGTTTGACATCTAGCTAATTTATTTTTCGATATTTGGTCGCGGAGGGGGACCTCCCCTTTGTCCGACTTTTTTTTAAGTACAGTGAAAAAACTAAAATTCTCTAAATTACCTGATATTTACAGAGAGCCTGCGGTGAGGTTATGAAATTAATATGGGGTACCTGGTGCATTCATATGTGGACGGGGAGGGGGGTATCCCCCTTACCTGACTTTTTGAAACTTGGAACAAAATTTTCCGATTTGCTTGAAATGTTCAGAGATGTTCAATGTTCAAGGAGGCGTCTAGGCAAAGAACGGCTGCTTTATTTTTCGATATTTGGTCGGAAGGGGGACCTCCACTTTGCCCCACTTTTTTTAAAGTACAGTAAAAAACAATACAAAACTCCTCTGACTGAAATTTTACAGAAAAACAGGGGGAGGTTATGAAATTTATATGAGGTTCCCGATTTTTTAATACTTGGTCGGGGAAAAATAAAAGAATATAAGGAGATATCCGCTATTCCTTATGTTCATACAGAGAATTATTACATGATTTTTCGATATCTGGTTGGGAAAGGTGAATAGTGAAATAAACTTTGTCGATGTACTTGGAATTTATAGGAACCGTTGGGTAGTTTGTGAATTTAATATAGGGTATGTGATTTTCCGATTTTTTGAAAAGTGAAAGTAAAGGTGTGTCCGTAAATGGGAACTCGGTACATAATTTTATGATTTTTGCACAGGCTTCTGCCACACTTTTTTAAGTAAAAACAAGTAAGAAAAGTCTAAAGTCGGGCGGGGCCGACTATATTATACCCTGTACCACTTTGTTATTCTAAATTTTCGATACTATATCACATCCGTCAAATATGTTGGGGGCTATATATAAATGTTTGTCCCAAATACATACATTTATATATCACTCGATCTGGACAGAATTTGATAGACTCCTACAAAATCTATAGACTCAAAATTTAAGTCGGCTAATGCACTAAGGTGGAACACAATGTTAGTAAAAAAAAATATGGGAAACATTTAAATCTGAAGCGATTTTAAGGAAACTTCGCAAACGTTTATTTATGATTTATCGCTCCATATATATGTATTAGAAGCTTAGGAAAATCAGAGTCATTTTTACAACTTTTCGACTAAGCAGTGGTGATTTTACAAGGAAAATGTTGGTATTTTGACCATTTTTGTCGAAATCAGAAAAACATATATATGGGAGCTATATCTAAATCTGAACCGATTTCAACCAAATTTGGCACGCATAGCAACAATGCTAATTCTACTCCCTGTGCAAAATTTCAACAAAATCGGAGTTAAAAATTGGCCTCTGTGGTCATATGAGTGTAAATCGGGAGAAAGCTATATCTGGGAGCTATATCTAAATCTGAACCGATTTCAACCAAATTTGGCACGCATAGCAACAATGCTAATTCTACTCCCTGTGCAAAATTTCAACTAAATCGGAGTTAAAAATTGGCCTCTGTGGCCATATGAGTGTAAATCGGGCGAAAGCTATATATGGGAGATATATCTAAATCTGAACCGATTTCAACCAAATTTGGCACGCATAGCTACAATCCTAATTCTACACCCTGTGCAAAATTTCAACTAAATCGGAGCAAAATATTGGCCTCTGTGGTCATATGAGTGTAAATCGGGCGAAAGCTATATATAGGAGATATATCCAAATCTGAACCGATTTCAACCAAATTTGGCACGCATAGTTACAATGCTAATTCTACTCCCTATGCAAAATTTCAACTAAATCGGAGCAAAAAATTGGCCTCTGTGGGCAAATGAGTGTAAATCGGGCGAAAGCTATATATGGGAGCTATATCTAAATCTGAACCGATTTGGCTGATATTTTGCAAGTTTTTCGAGACCCATAAAATATTCGGATGTACGGAATTTGAAGAAGATCGGTTGATATACACGCCAATTATGACCAGATCGGTGAAAAATATATATGGCAGCTATATCTAAATCTGAACCGATTTTTTCCAAAATCAATAGGGATCGTCTTTGAGCCGAAATAGGACCCTATACCAAATTTTAGGACAATCGGACTAAAACTGCGAGCTGTACTTTGCACACAAAAATACATCAACAGACAGACGGACAGACAGACGGACATCGCTAAATCGACTCAGAATTTAATTCTAAGCCGATCCGTATACTAAAAGGTTGGTCTATGATTACTCCTTCTTGGCGTTACATCCAAATGCACAAACTTATTATACCATGTACCACAGTAGTGGTGAAGGGTATAAAAAATTGGTGGAAAGGGAACATTCTCTCCCCGACGTTTGTTAAGACGGACCATTTTACATCTGCATATCTGCAAAAACAAGTTGTCCGATTTGTTGAAAAAAATTAAAATTTTTCGAATTTGTTTTCAGCTCGAAGGATATGGCTGATTTGGGAGTCACCGTGATGCAATGGTTAGCATGCCCGCCTTGCATACTCAAGGTCGTGGGTTCGATTCCTGCTTCGACCGAACAGTGGTGGATTATCCCACCTCAGTAATGCTGGTGACATTTCTGAGGATTACAAAGCTTCTCTAAGTGGTTTCACTGCAATGTGGAACGCCGTTCGGACTCGGCTATAAAAATGAGGTCCCTTGTCATTGAGCTTAACATGGAATCGGGCAGCACTCAGTGATAAGAGAGAAGTTCACCAATGTGGTATCACAATGGACTGAATACTCTAAGTGAGCCTGATACATCGGGCTGCCACCTAACCTAACAGATATGGCTGACTAAGTTAACGCAAAATGTTTCTACAAATACGCTTCGGAAGGCGCAGTGAAGCGGGCCGGGTTACGCTAGTATGTTAGAAAAAATAGAAAAATATTACCTCTGTTACAATCAAAATACTATTGGATGATTCCGACAAAAGTTCTTCAGCAATATAATAGTCACCCAATACTTCTCTAATATCCGGACGATCTTGGTCTACTAACTCAACAACATCATCATTGTCTTCGGGTCTAAAGGGATATCAGAGTTATATTAGACAGTCCGATATTACAAAATTATATTCTATCCCACATATCGTATCTTCACTTACGTGGCAAAACGATAACTCATTTTTTGTATAATATCATCACGGCAAATGACATGAATTCTTTCCGGATTAGGACAAGCTATAGCACTAAAACAATATGGATAGAACCGTGTGGAAAATTGTTCCAAGCAATAGTAATCAGGACGTTCTAAAAACAAAAATCAAGTAAATGAAACTTGTAAAAACATTTATATAAAAAATATATAAAATGTGAAAATCAAACCTTTTTCCTTTTTGAATCCATAATCTGGATATTGTACCGCAATTATATAGCGAACTTTATTCTCTCGCATAAATATTTCATTTAAAACTTTTCGCAGCAAAGCCGGATTATAGGATTTGTTGTAAATGAAAGTATTGAAAAATATGGAATTACTTGGATTCAAAGGCAATTGGGTACAATAGTGTTGGGACAACCAATTCTCCCAACAATCTCCAGGTAATGCTGGCGTGCATGGAGAATTACTGATCTCTGCATACCCTATAAAGTTAGAATTTTGATTTATATCAGGAAAAACTATAAAACGATGGGTTATGTATTTGCTGAAACTTTTTTCTTCTTTGGGGATATTTTGTCGTCTTTCACCAAAATAACCAACTTTGCTAGCGATAGAAAATTTCAGAATTCTATCGGCGTCTTCTGGTACGGCATCTTTGATATGGAATGATTCGTTAATATTATCCATTTTGTTTTGAAAATGGGAAAATTATTTTGAAAAATGATTTTCTTTTAGAAAGATAAAATGTCACTTTTTTGTTATGACATCTTTGTATGTTAAACAGAAAGAAAAATCAGAGCAAACTTAAAACAAGTATAAACGGCCGTAAGTTCGGCCAGGCCGAAGCTTATGTAGCCTCCACCATGGAAACTTCTACTGAAGCCGATGGCGAGGTATCTTAAAACTTCCTAACACCGTAATATATACCACATAGTCCATACGTGGTATATTTTAATCCTCCGTCATACACATGTTTCGATAGTCACATTCGTAACACATGGGGCCTGGCCAGACCCACAATGTATTTTAATGTATTTATATGGAAAATATGCTATTTTGTTGATATTATTACATTATTACTGTCGTATTTTCCGTCCTGATTTTTTCACACATCGATAGGTAATAACATTTTAGGAGGGTACCAGAAGTTTTAAGTCTCTAGCTATATTATTAATGTATTTTAATTAGAATCGAAAAAGGTATGGCCAGACTCATGTGTCTGTCCGAGGGTTAAACTAAAAACGGCCAATTAAATACGTATATAATTAAGTTTAAAGTTTCTATAGAAATAAAATTTTGAGAAAATAAAATTTTGACAACATTTTCTATTGAAATAAAATTTTGACAAAATTTTCTACAGAAATAAAATTTGGAAAAAATTTTCTATAGAAATAAAATTTTGATAAAATTTTCTTTAGAAATAAAATTTTGACAAAATTTTCTATAGAAATAACATTTTGACAATGTTTCCTATAAAAATAAAATTTTGGTAGATTATTTTTGGCTCGAGTGGCAACCATGATTATGGACCGATATGGACCAATTTTTGTGTGAGTGGGGATCGGCTATATATAACTACCCAGCAAAAAAATTGGAAGTTGTTCCACAAACATTTCTTTTAAAGCCCATCCCAGAATCCTCCACCGAGTTTTTTCAACTTCCGATGCAGTCCTTTTGGACAAGTCCACAAACATTTCTTCTAAAGCGCATCGTGGGATCCCCCAATATTTTTTTTCCACTTCCGATGCAGTCCTTTTGGACAAGTGCACAAACATTTCTTCTAAAGCACATCTTGGGATCCCCCAATGATTTTTTTCTACTTCCGATGCAGTCCTTGTGGACAAGTATTAGAAAGAACGCAATCAGGCTATTTTAAGTGCAAATTTTGTACAATTAAATTTTACAAAAAAATAGAAAACTAATAAAAAAACTAAAAAAAAAATAGAAATTAATAAAAAAAATCATCCCCGCTGGGATTTGAACCTGTGACGTTTGACTTTCCATGGAAGTTCTTTTGAGAAGGTTTTGCAAATTACGAGAATTTGTAATTTTTTTGTTGATTTTAAATGGAAAAAATATATTTATACGAAAATATATGCCGAAAATAAAAAATAAAAACGATGCATGACATAAAAAAATAATTTTTTAGAAAAATATTTGATAAAAAATTGCCGCTGGTGAGATTTGAACCTGCGTTTCTTATTTTTTCGTTCATACTAATAAAGAACATCTCGAGAAGCAATTAGAATGTTATTCCTTGGTGTCGTAATACGATCATATCACAAACATTTGAATTGACCTTTCGACGCTTTATGTTCAATGGCGTTGTGGCTGAGTGTGCTAAGGCGTTCTGTTATGGTGCCAGCAAACCCAGGTTCAACCCCTGGTCGGAGCGAAAAAGTTTTTCAAATTGTAAAAATTAGATAATAGGAAAATAATTGTGTAATAAAACATATGGATGAAAAAAAGTGAAATTGGTTGAAAAAAAAACATATTTTTTCGCTTTTTAAATTTCTTCATTCAAATTAACTTCCAGGGCACAAATTCTAAAGCAATGCAAAGGATCCAAAAAGGGAGCCCATGTAAAATTCATTGGAGATGATCCAAGTTTGCACTACTTCCGGATCACAGATTGGGGATCCAAACTACTTTTTTGGAAGCTCTTTTTTTGCTGGGTATAGACAGATATGACATGGTTATTAGCGACCTTATACTAACACCACGTTGCAAATTTCAACCGGATCGGATGAATTTTGCTCCTCCAATAGGCTCCGGAGATCAAATCTGGGGAACGGTTTATATGGGGGCTATATATAATTATGGACCGATATGGACCAATTCTTGCGCGTTTGTTAGAGACCACATTCTAACACCACGTACCAAATTTCAACCGGAGCGGACGAATTTTGCTCCTCTAAAAGGCTTCGGAGGTCAACTCTGGGGATCGGTTTATATGGGGGCTATATATAATTATGGACCGATGTCGACCAATTTTTGCATGTACCAAATTTCAGCCGGATCGGATGAAATTTACTTCTCTTAGAGCAATCGCAAGCCAAATTTGGGGGTCCGTTTATATGGGGGCTATACGTAAAAGTGGACCGATATGGACCACATTTTGCATGATTATTTGAGATGATATACTAACACCATGTACTAAATTTCATTCGGATCGGATGAAATTTGCTTCTTTTAGAGCAATCGCAAGCCAAATTTGGGGGTCCGTTTATATGGGGGCTATACGTAAAAGTGGACCGATATGGACCACATTTTGCATGATTATTTGAGACGATATACTAACACCATGCACCAAGTTTCCGCCGGATCGGATGAAATTTTCTTCTTTTAGAGCAATCGCAAGCCAAATTTGGGGGTCCGTTTATATGGGGGCTATACGTAAAAGTGGACCGATATGGCCCATTTGCAATATCATCCGACCTACATCAATAACAACTACTTGTGCCAAGTTTCAAGTCGATAGCTTGTTTCGTTCGGAAGTTAGCGTAATTTCAACAGACGGACGGACGGACATGCTCAGATCGACTCAGAATTTCACCACGACCCAGAATATATATACTTTATGGGGTCTTAGAGCAATATTTCGATGTGTTACAAACGGAATAACAAAGTTAATATACCCCCATCCTATGGTGGAGGGTACACCCTCACAAAAAATCGCTTCTGTAACATATACTCCCAAACATATTTTGCTTCAAGCATATACATTTTTGGGTATTGTCCAAACATTTATATGTTTGATCTCTTCCAATATATAATATGTTTGAAAGCATATTGGTCTAAACAATATATGTTTGGGTAGTCTAAGTTCCAAACATTTTGTATTTTTGCATCCAAATTCAATAATGTTGTCTTCCAAAAAACAATATATTATTATGTGACCATATAATATGTTTGGAAGCATTTTGTACCCAAAAATATTATATGCTTAAAAAAAATTCTCCCAAACAATATTGTGCTCAAAATTTTATTTATTTATTTATATATTTACAATCATAATGAATTATGAAAATAAACAGGTAATATAGGTGCTAACAACATAGGTTTTCGACCTGAATGCTCAAAATTTTGTTTCTGCCCAATTGTATATTCCACGACATCTTTCTCACTTCCACGAGATTTTTTAGTTCTTAGCACCTTTTTCTGTAATACAAACATTGTAGAAGAAATTATTCAATTTTATGATTTTTTTTATTTTAATTTTACCTTTTGCCGGACGGGGATTCGAACAGCGGACTACACAGTTTGTAAGGATCAAAGAAGTAGCTGATCAGTTGCCCAAGGAAAAATAAAATGTTAATTTTGTAATAACAAGCAACAACCACCAACTTAATTCAATATCGCTCCATGTTAAATAGCGCTCCAAGCTACTAAACACATATATGTTTATAGGCTATTTCTAAATTAATATATGTTTGCATTCAAGCATATTATATTTACAAACATTTTATGTCCCAAACATAATATGTTCTAACATATTAACATATATGTCCCAAACATGTTATGCTAGTTTATGAACATTATATGCTTGTACTCAAAAATATTGTGTTTAAAAATTTGTGTTCCAAACATATAATGTTTATAGCTAAACATATGAAAAACAGTATTTTTCAAACGTGTATAATAAAGCTGTGAATAATAAAGATCGAAGGGATTTTTGTCGATTAATTTGAAATCCAAATTTATAAAATAAAAATGGAAATCTTCTTGTTCAATAGTCATTTATTCGATATTTTTAATATGAGTACACACAAAAAAATATTTTTTGTCTTCAATCATGAAATTAATTGATCAAATTGATTTTTAAATGAAATGATAGTATCAATTACAAAATTTGTTGAATCAATTAAATTTTTGATTGAATATTTTTTAAAATTCAAGACTTTATTTGGAAAAATGTTCGTGGCACTAATGACCTAAGGCACTAATACATGATTACTTGTTTTAATTATAAAAAAATCCCCCTATTAAGGCATGATATTTTTGAAACCTTTTCCGGAAATTAAAACTGGGGGAATGACACAAAAAACCTGAAATGATTCTTGTAAAAGTAACAGTTGTATAAATTTGTAACATATTCGAAATTAACATATACGTATTAAACAACATGAGAAATTAGGTTAGTTTACAAGGGTCGACGAGCTTATAAATTATTTATGAATCATTCGAGGTAAAAACAAGTATGTCATATACAGAGATGGTCCATCGTAAACTGTGACGTATTTGACATACATTTACGACGTATAATACGTATGTCATAATGGTCATATACCTTTCGCTGAATAGTTTCTTTTTTTGGTAATAATGTAGGAAACCCTTCATGAAACCAAATTTGTGGAGAAAAGTTGAGCTTTGATATTAAGTTGGGTGGAATTTGCATATACAAAGTGGTTGATATGTATTGCAACCAACTTCAAGTTGCTATAATTTCGGAACAGCTTGTCTGACAACTGACAGATCTATTCCAGAGACAGTTAATTTTATTATTCAGAATTCAGAAAGAAAGCTATTTGTGAGTGAATTCAAGCGTGATGGTGTGATTGCTTTATATATGGCTGGAAAACCTTAAGAGGCTATCGTTAGAGCCCTCCAGAATTTAAATGCACTGACAGAAATATTGTCGTGAGGCCTAATATTTCGAATTTTGCTTAGCTAGAAGACGCATTTGTCTGATATAAAGATTTTTTCTTTGTCCAAACGTCGATTAACTTTTCAGTGAAGTCATTTTGTCCTTATAGTTAAGTGATTCGACTTAAAAACATGAAAGAAGAATGTGTTTGATTAAGGCCAACTTGGCTTTAATAATTTAAAAAAAATCTTCAAAATTAATGAAATCGTCTTTATATTTGCTGACTTTTTGTATCTTAACAACAAATAACAGGAGATGTTTTTCAACACTTTGTTGTGCAGACTTTTTTACTTGAAGCAAAGCATACACCCAGAGAAGGAATATGATCACCTCAACCATGTTTCGAGAGCAAAATGTTATTTTTGCTTTTGAAAACACAAAGAATATAGTTTTACTTTGTTACATAACACTTCAGCCACCCCGTATTTGTTCTCTGGGCCCAGTATTACTGAAAGGGTGCGTCCATCTAGCCATCTTGCAGTCTATAGGGCTTTGTCGAAATAAATTAGGCAAACATTCTTCTCCTCTCTTGGTTAAGCTACACTTATAGTTCAGTCAATGCCTGGTTTTAAGCTGAAATCAAAAACAACCAAGTGATTGAAGAATAAACCAACGATAACAGAACGAATGAAATAAAATTTTGGCAAAATTTTCTATAGAAATAAAATTTTGACAAAATTTTCTATAGAAATAAAATTTTGACAAAATTTTTCTGTAGAAATAAATATTTGACAAAATTTTCTATAGAAATAAAATTTTGATAAGATTTTCTATAGAAATAAAATTTTCACAAAATTTTCTATAGAAATAAAATTTTGCAACATTTTCTATAGCAATAAAATTTTGAAAAAATTTTCTATAGAAATAAAATTTTGACGAAATTTTTTAGAAATAAAATTTTCACAAAATTTTCTATAGAAATAAAATTTTGACAAAATTTTCTATAGAAATAAAATTTTGACAAATTTTTCTATAGAAGTAGAATTTTGATAAAATTTTCTATAAAAATAAAATTTTGACAAAATTTTCTACAGAAATAAAATTTTAACAAAATTTTCTATAGAAATAAAATTTTTAACGAAATTTCCTATAGAAATAAAATGTTGACAAAATTTTATATAGAAATAAAATTTTGACAACATTTTCTATAGAAATAAAATTTTTAACAAAATTTCCTATAGAAATAAAATTTTGACTAAATTTTCTAAAGAAATAAAATTTTGACAAAAATCCTATAGAAATAAAATTGTGGCAATATTTTCTAAAGAAATAAAATTATTGACAAAATTTTCTATAGAAATAAAATTTTGACAAATTTTCTATAGACATAAAATTTTTACAAAATTTTTTAAAGAAATAAAATTATTGACAACATTTTCTATAGAAATAAAATTATTGACAAAATTTTCTATAGAAATAAAATTATTGACAAAATTTTCTATAGAAATAAAATTTTGACAAAATTTCTATAGAAATAAAATTTTGACAAATTTTTCTAAAGAAATAAAATTATTGGCAAAATTTTCTATAAAAATAAAATTTTGACAAAATTTTCTATAGAAATAAGATTATTGACAAAATTTTCTATAGAAATAAAATTTTTACAAAATTTCTATAGAAGTAGAATTTTGACAAAATTTTCTATAGAATTAAAATTTTGATGAAATTTTTTTTAGAAATAAAATTTTTACGAAATTTTCTATAGAAATAAAATTTTGACAAAATTTATATAGAAATAAAATTTTGACAAAATGTATATAGAAATAAAATTTTGACAACATTTTCTATAGAAATAAAGTTTTGACAAAATTTTCTATAGAAATAAAATTTTGACAAAATTTCTATAGAAATAAAATTTTGGCAAAATTTTCTAAAGAAATAAAATTATTGACAAAATTTTCTATAGAAATAAAATTTTGACAAAATTTCTATAGAAGTAGAATTTTGACAAAATTTCTATAGAAATAAAATTTTGACAAAATTTTCTATAGAGATAAAATTTTGAGAAAATATTCTATAGTAATAAAATATAGACAAAATTTTCTATAGAAATAAAATTTTGACAAACTTTTCTATAGAAATAAAATGTTGACAAAATTTTCTAGAGAAAAAAAATTTTGACAAATTTTTCTATAGAAATAAAATTTTGACAAAATTTCTATAGATATAAAATTTTCACAAAATTTTCTATAGAAATAAAATTTTGATATAAATTTTCTATAGAAATATAATTTTGACAAAATTTTCTATAGAAATAAATATTTGAAAAAATTTTCTATAGAAATAAAATTTTCACAAAAGTTTCTATAGAAATAAAATTTTCACAAAATTTTCTATAGAAATCAAATTTTGACGAAATTTTCTATAGAAATAAAATTTTGACAAAATTTATATAGAAATAAAATTTTGACAAAATGTATATAGAAATAAAATTTTGACAACATTTTCTATAGAAATAAAGTTTTGACAAAATTTTATATAGAAATAAAATTTTGACAAAATTTTCTATAGAGATAAAATTTTGAGAAAATATTCTATAGTAATAAAATATAGACAAAATTTTCTATAGAAATAAAATTTTGACAAACTTTTCTATAGAAATAAAATGTTGACAAAATTTTCTAGAGAAAAAAAATTTTGACAAATTTTTCTATAGAAATAAAATTTTGACAAAATTTCTATAGATATAAAATTTTCACAAAATTTTCTATAGAAATAAAATTTTGATATAAATTTTCTATAGAAATAAAATTTTGATATAAATTTTGTATAGAAATAAAATTTTGACAAAATTTTTATAGAAATAAAATTTTGACAAAATTTTCTATAGAAATAAAATTTTGACAAAATTTCCTATAGAAATAAAATTATTGACAAAATTTTCTATAGAAATAAAATTTTGTCAAAATTTCTATAGAAATAAAATTTTGACAAAATTTTCTAAAGAAATAAAATTTTGGCAAACTTTTCTATAGAAATAAAATTTTGTCAAAATTTCCTATAGAAATAAAATTTTGTCACACATATATATATATATAAAATTTTGACGAAATTTTCTAAAGAAATAAAATTTTGGCAAAATTTTCTATAGAAATAAAATTTTGACAAGAAATAAAATATACTATTGAAAAGTTTGACCAAATTTCTATAGAAATAAAATTGTGACAAAATATTGTTTTTTGTTTGGTACTTTTTTTTGGTAAAATTTGCTCCAAATTTTGGTAGATTATTTTTTGGCTAGAGTGACAACCGTGGTCATTAGCCTAAAAAATAACAAGAATACAACAAAAGCTCAGAACAGTAAAACAAAATTTCGATAAAAACTTATATAAGCATATACGAAAACGTTTATTACAACAAGAAATATAAACAAAATTGAAAATATCAACAATAGGTTTTGAAAATTGACTGATATCTTGAAAATAATATTATGACTTAAGCTACCTTGTAAATTATACCATGCGTAGAGCCCTTGTCGAAAACATTTGGTAATTGAACATCTAAAGCAAATCAGAAAGTTCACAAGTAATAAGAAAACTTTATGAGAGATAAAATCAGAAGGATCTACCATTATGTAATTAGCACGAAGTGTTACAAATTCAACGACCATATATGTTTGTTGGTAAAATATTTTTTTTATTGATTCTAATAACAAAAACATGTAAAGGTGATCTTATTTATTTATTTATTACATTTACAATAAAATTATAAATATAATTGTAAGCTTTAACTGCTAGGGTTTTAATTTTAGAATAAATTCACATTTTCTTATATGACCATTGACTAATGCTCAAAATCGGGCAAATTTGATTGAAAGCTCTACGAATGTAATATGCCGGTATATTGGCCGGTGTAGAGGGTTTCATCTGGATTTTTTACCATGAACACGATCAATATGATGTTTTTGCCATTTTAGGTTCAAATGATCTACGAATTACTTTATAAATTATTTTCTTGCAAGTATGTCACTTTTACTTTGCTTGGAAAAAAATATTATGGCACCACTACCCACCATCAGTTGAGATGAAAATTTAAATCGGATGTCTCAAATTTTCATAACTGCAACGAATCCCATCATTTAATCCATTTGAATAAATGTAAATTCTCAGAAAAATTTTCAACTGTCAAGAATCTAAATCTTGACCTAAGTCTAATGTTTCCATATAGGTCATTGACTTTGATTTAAATTAAATGCACTCGTGCCGATTTCTCTACTAATTCAGTGTGAACAAACGCATTAATATGGGTTTGATGCTACGTGACTAATTTTAAATTAAATTAAAATCACATTTTCACTATTCTAAGTATCCATGCCAACATCCATTGAACTATTATTAATAAACTTTGTAAAAGTTGTGATGTCATGATTTAAACGGTTGTTTTTTTTTTTGCAATCGTCATACACTTTACACTTAGCCAGTGTCCATGAAGTTGTTCATAAATTGCACACCGTGTCTCTATTGTTCCTCTAGAATTCAGAATTTTATCAAGCGATTAGCATTTGTATGAACACGTGCTTCAATGTTTAAAGAAAGTGATTTGCCATAATCGTTTTGTGTTTCATTACTTAATAACTTACATTCACTTTTAAGTTTCTGCTACTCTTAATTAGAAGCAGAAACTTTAATTGCAAAGATTATGGGAATTATATTTTATTAAGGTGAACATTTATCTTTACAAGATTTGTCATAGATTTCAATTATTATCGACGTTAGGCGAAAATATATTTGAGTGTATTTCTTCTGCACTCACAAAAATTTTACTTGGACCCCAAGATTTCGATCGTCACTTAAGGATTTTGATATTGATGACAACCCCTATGAGATGGTACATCCAATATTTTCATTTAAGATTCAACTCGACCGAACTGAACATCCCTCTTATTGTTTTTTTTTTGCAAATATATCTGACCTAAATTTTTACAAATTTGAATTGATTTGTAAAATTTAATAATTCACAATATGGTTAAGTACATTTGTGAACTCCATTTCCGTTTTGTGCAATTGCGGAAAGAAGCCTATTTGAAAATCCCTTGGCATCGGAAATGTAACATTTAGCAAATATATACCATATTCTATAAAGTCATAATAAAAAAATTGTTTATTTGTTGCTAACTTTGTTTTGTCATAATTAAATTTGCACTTTACTATTCAAATGGAAATCATTCATTAATGCTTATGGAACTTTTATTTGAAAACCCAATTTTCAAATGGTTTTAGATTTTCAATTTGTTTTGTTCCGGTGGTTGACCAAGAGACCAACCAACCAACTGGCAAAAAAAAGACAACCGGATGGATACGAAACTTTATCATCATCTGTAACCTGATTTCACAAGACTGAAGTAATTTTTGGGTCAATTAAGTGCAATTCAAACTATTTTAAATGTCAGAATTTGAAATGACTTTTGTTTTGTGGGTTTCATGTCGACTGGGGTTGACCAACAAAATCATTGGCTAAATAGAAAATGGAATTGTAATGTTTCTTGGCATTATACAAAGTGCTAAACTCTTACCAACCAAAAGGTAAATGTTGAGTGAGTGACACAGTAACGAATACGGGATGAAAAAGTATTTTATTTGGAATTAAATGTGAAATTAAAAGGAAATTTGTTTAATTGTATTAAATTTAAATATAATTTAATTTCATTCGATTTTATTGAAGTTAGTTTATTTAAATAATTTATTATAATTCTGATTTAATTTCGAAGTAAGTGAATTTAATTTATTTTAAAATAATTTAATTTTATTCCAATTAAGTACATTTATTTTATTTTAATATAATTTCAATATTTTTATTTATATTAAAGTAATTTTATTGAATTTTCTTTAATTCTTCACTGAAAAATTGCATAATATTAAAGATAAATTTCGTTTTTAGTTTAATGAAATAATTTATTTTAATTAAACTAACTATTTTTTGTAAGTATGTGAGAATTAATTTCTTTTAATTCTACACTGGATAAATACACAACATTAAAGATAAATTTCTTCTAGTTAATCTTTTAATCTTTAATATTTTTAGTTAAATTATTTTTTTTTTAATTTTTATTTAGTTTTTAAATTTTTATTTAATTTTTTTTATTAATATAACTTAAAATAATTTAATTTTATTTTACTGAAGTAAGTTTAATTTAATAATTTATTTTATTTTTGTTTTATTTTAACTATCTAATTAATTTTAATTTAACTAACTAATTAATTTATTTAAATTAACTTATTTTAATTTTTTAAATTAATCTTTAATCATTTAACTTTTTTAAATAATTTAATTTGTGTCAAAGTAAGTGACTTTAATTTATTTAACCCTAGACAGTCATCGTTCGTCAAAATGACGACACGTAATTTCATTTTCGATTTAAAATGCATTTTAGTCTATTGGGAAATGGTAAATTTAAGTTATACTAATTCGACCGTTTTATGAATTTTTGTTTTATACTACTTAAAACCAAATTTAGTAAGAAAATAAATTCAAGTTTGGTTCACTTTTCGCTCACGATGAAAATTATAGCGTCTTGAAATCAGCCGTAGTCAAAATGACGAAGGATGACGTTAATGTACAAAAAATAAGGATGACTGTCCAGGGTTAAAATAATATAATTTTATTTTACTTAAGTAAGTTTAATTTAATATTTTTTATTATTATACCCTGCGCCACACTGTGGAACAGGGTATTAGTTAGTGCATATGTTTGTAACACCCAGAAGGAGACGAGATAGACACATGGTGTCTTTGGCAATAATGCTCAGGGTGGGTCCCTGAGTCGATATAACCATGTCCGTCTGTCCGTCCGTCTGGCACATGTTCCTAATTTGGGTCAGAATAGAACCCTATTGATTTTGGAAGAAATCGGTTCAGATTTAGATATAGCTCCCATATATATCTTTCGCCTGATATGCACTAATATGGACCCAGCAGCCAGAGTTTTATACCGATTTGCTTGAAATTTTGTACAAACATAACACTTGGTCGTATAGTTAAGTGTGCAAAATTTGATTGAAATCGGTTCAGATTTAGATATAGCTCCCATATATATCTTTCGCCCGATATGGACTTATATGGCCCCAGAGGCCAGATTTTTGGCCGAATTTGGTTGAAATTTTGCACTGGTAGTACCATTAGTAGTATAGTCAAGTGTGCAAAATTTGATTGAAATTGGTTCAGATTTAGATATAGCTCCCATATATATCTTTCGCCCGATATGGACTAATATGGTCCTAAAAGCCAGAGTTTTCGCCCAATTTGGTTGAAATTTTGCAAAGGGAGTAGATTTAGCATTGGAGCTATGCGTGCCAAATTTGGTTGAAATCGATTCAGATTTAGATATAGCTCCCATATATATCTTTCGACGGATATGCACTTATATGGAACCAGAAGCCAGAGTTTTATCCCGATTAGCTTCAAATTTTGCACAGGGAGTACAATTGGTAGTATAGTCATGTGTGCCAAATTAGAAATCGGTTCAGTTTTAGATATAGCTTCCATATATATGTTTTTCTGATTTCGACAAAACTACCAACATTTTCCTTGTCAAACTACCAACATTTTCCTTGTTAAATCGCCACTGCTTAGTCGAAAAGTTGTAAAAATTACTCTAATTTTCCTAAACTTCTAATACATATATATCGGGCGATAAATCATAAATAAACTTTTGCGAAGTTTCCTTAAAATTGCTTCAGATTTAAATGTTTCCCATATTTTTTTTTACTAAAATTGTGTTCCACCCTAGTGCATTAGCCAACTTAAATTTTGAGTCTATAGATTTTGTAAAAGTCTATCAAATTCTGTCCAAATTGAGTGATATTTAAATGTCTGTATTTGGGACAAACCTTTATATATAGCACCCAACACATTTGACGGATGTGATATGGTATCGAAAATTTAGATCTACAAAGTGGTGCAGGGTATAATATAGTCGGGCCCGCCCGACTTTAGACTTTCCTTACTTGTTTTTTAATTAAATTTGATTTTTATTAAATTTTTTAAAGTAATGATAGACATTTTTGAACATTTATAGAAATAATCTTAAAATAAACTTAAATATTGAATCTTTGAATTAAAAATAAATAGCGTCGAATATTGGCTAAAATTTATTTTGGGATTTTGAAAATTTGCATAACATTTTTTTTGATGTAAATGAATTCATTTTATTTTAAAGTAATTTAATTTCTTTTAATACTACACTGAAAAAAATTAATCTTTTAATTACAAATAAACAAGTATATATGGCCGTAAGTTCGGCCAGGCCGAGAAAAGAACATTTTTGCCATAAACATGTTACATGGTCACCATTCAAAAATAACATTTTGCTCTTGAAACATGGTTGAGGTGATCATATTCCTTCTCTGGGTGCAGTGTGTCCATAGCATTATTATAGAAATTACCCACTGTTGCACAGGAATAATGTTAAAATCATTTTTTTTGTTTTACTCAGAGGTATTCTAATGCAGTTTGTATTTTCTTCAAAATAATTTCCTCTACATTTTGCCTTTCTTTCTTTCATTTATTTATTTATAATATCCTCAAACAAAACTTTACAATCTGAACTGAGTGCATTCAAAGAAAAATGTAATGCAGATAATTTGTTTTTTTTTTCACAAAATAAATTTGGTCAATTGGAAAAGTGTTTTCTCCTCATAATTTTTGTAAATAGAATTTAAAATGAAGAAAAAGGAGAAATTGTGGAAGATGATTTTGTATAGGCAATAACCGACTCACCCATACGGCTAATAAATATTTAATACAAGCAGAGATGATATACGGTTGACACGATCAACGATCATTTTCACATGGTTGTCCAGTGAAGGTAGTGCTAAAAAATAAAATGGTTATTATGTAAAATAATATGATTATTAAATATAATATACAATATTGGATTTAGTATTTGTAAAAAAGCCTTTATCCCAATTCTGAACAACTTTTTGTGAAATTCGAATTTAGTAACATTTTATGCTGCGTTGTGTATAATTTTTTCTCTTTTTTAGTTCATGTAACTGAAGTAAATCAAAAATTATTAAAGTAAAGGAAACTTACTCATATTGAGGGTTATTGTAACAAAAACCCAATAATCTCAATGGACTATTCCAGCAAAAAAAAGAGATTCCAAAAAAGTAGTTTGGATTCCCAAATTGTCATCCGGAAGTAGTGCAAATTTGGATCATCTCCAATGAATTTTACATGGGCTTATCATAGGACAGAAGTACTTCGTTTTCGAATGAGGTTCCTTGTCATTGTTATACCCTCCACGATTAGCATTTGTATGAACACGTGCTTCAATGTTTAAAGAAAGTGATTTGCCATAATCGTTTTGTGTTTCATTACTTAATAACTTACATTCACTTTTAAGTTTCTGCTACTCTTAATTAGAAGCAGAAACTTTAATTGCAAAGATTATGGGAATTATATTTTATTAAGGTGAACATTTATCTTTACAAGATTTGTCATAGATTTCAATTATTATCGACGTTAGGCGAAAATATATTTGAGTGTATTTCTTCTGCACTCACAAAAATTTTACTTGGACCCCAAGATTTCGATCGTCACTTAAGGATTTTGATATTGATGACAACCCCTATGAGATGGTACATCCAATATTTTCATTTAAGATTCAACTCGACCGAACTGAACATCCCTCTTATTGTTTTTTTTTTGCAAATATATCTGACCTAAATTTTTACAAATTTGAATTGATTTGTAAAATTTAATAATTCACAATATGGTTAAGTACATTTGTGAACTCCATTTCCGTTTTGTGCAATTGCGGAAAGAAGCCTATTTGAAAATCCCTTGGCATCGGAAATGTAACATTTAGCAAATATATACCATATTCTATAAAGTCATAATAAAAAAATTGTTTATTTGTTGCTAACTTTGTTTTGTCATAATTAAATTTGCACTTTACTATTCAAATGGAAATCATTCATTAATGCTTATGGAACTTTTATTTGAAAACCCAATTTTCAAATGGTTTTAGATTTTCAATTTGTTTTGTTCCGGTGGTTGACCAAGAGACCAACCAACCAACTGGCAAAAAAAAGACAACCGGATGGATACGAAACTTTATCATCATCTGTAACCTGATTTCACAAGACTGAAGTAATTTTTGGGTCAATTAAGTGCAATTCAAACTATTTTAAATGTCAGAATTTGAAATGACTTTTGTTTTGTGGGTTTCATGTCGACTGGGGTTGACCAACAAAATCATTGGCTAAATAGAAAATGGAATTGTAATGTTTCTTGGCATTATACAAAGTGCTAAACTCTTACCAACCAAAAGGTAAATGTTGAGTGAGTGACACAGTAACGAATACGGGATGAAAAAGTATTTTATTTGGAATTAAATGTGAAATTAAAAGGAAATTTGTTTAATTGTATTAAATTTAAATATAATTTAATTTCATTCGATTTTATTGAAGTTAGTTTATTTAAATAATTTATTATAATTCTGATTTAATTTCGAAGTAAGTGAATTTAATTTATTTTAAAATAATTTAATTTTATTCCAATTAAGTACATTTATTTTATTTTAATATAATTTCAATATTTTTATTTATATTAAAGTAATTTTATTGAATTTTCTTTAATTCTTCACTGAAAAATTGCATAATATTAAAGATAAATTTCGTTTTTAGTTTAATGAAATAATTTATTTTAATTAAACTAACTATTTTTTGTAAGTATGTGAGAATTAATTTCTTTTAATTCTACACTGGATAAATACACAACATTAAAGATAAATTTCTTCTAGTTAATCTTTTAATCTTTAATATTTTTAGTTAAATTATTTTTTTTTTAATTTTTATTTAGTTTTTAAATTTTTATTTAATTTTTTTTATTAATATAACTTAAAATAATTTAATTTTATTTTACTGAAGTAAGTTTAATTTAATAATTTATTTTATTTTTGTTTTATTTTAACTATCTAATTAATTTTAATTTAACTAACTAATTAATTTATTTAAATTAACTTATTTTAATTTTTTAAATTAATCTTTAATCATTTAACTTTTTTAAATAATTTAATTTGTGTCAAAGTAAGTGACTTTAATTTATTTAAAATAATATAATTTTATTTTACTTAAGTAAGTTTAATTTAATATTTTTTATTATTATACCCTGCGCCACACTGTGGAACAGGGTATTAGTTAGTGCATATGTTTGTAACACCCAGAAGGAGACGAGATAGACACATGGTGTCTTTGGCAATAATGCTCAGGGTGGGTCCCTGAGTCGATATAACCATGTCCGTCTGTCCGTCCGTCTGGCACATGTTCCTAATTTGGGTCAGAATAGAACCCTATTGATTTTGGAAGAAATCGGTTCAGATTTAGATATAGCTCCCATATATATCTTTCGCCTGATATGCACTAATATGGACCCAGCAGCCAGAGTTTTATACCGATTTGCTTGAAATTTTGTACAAACATAACACTTGGTCGTATAGTTAAGTGTGCAAAATTTGATTGAAATCGGTTCAGATTTAGATATAGCTCCCATATATATCTTTCGCCCGATATGGACTTATATGGCCCCAGAGGCCAGATTTTTGGCCGAATTTGGTTGAAATTTTGCACTGGTAGTACCATTAGTAGTATAGTCAAGTGTGCAAAATTTGATTGAAATTGGTTCAGATTTAGATATAGCTCCCATATATATCTTTCGCCCGATATGGACTAATATGGTCCTAAAAGCCAGAGTTTTCGCCCAATTTGGTTGAAATTTTGCAAAGGGAGTAGATTTAGCATTGGAGCTATGCGTGCCAAATTTGGTTGAAATCGATTCAGATTTAGATATAGCTCCCATATATATCTTTCGACGGATATGCACTTATATGGAACCAGAAGCCAGAGTTTTATCCCGATTAGCTTCAAATTTTGCACAGGGAGTACAATTGGTAGTATAGTCATGTGTGCCAAATTAGAAATCGGTTCAGTTTTAGATATAGCTTCCATATATATGTTTTTCTGATTTCGACAAAACTACCAACATTTTCCTTGTCAAACTACCAACATTTTCCTTGTTAAATCGCCACTGCTTAGTCGAAAAGTTGTAAAAATTACTCTAATTTTCCTAAACTTCTAATACATATATATCGGGCGATAAATCATAAATAAACTTTTGCGAAGTTTCCTTAAAATTGCTTCAGATTTAAATGTTTCCCATATTTTTTTTTACTAAAATTGTGTTCCACCCTAGTGCATTAGCCAACTTAAATTTTGAGTCTATAGATTTTGTAAAAGTCTATCAAATTCTGTCCAAATTGAGTGATATTTAAATGTCTGTATTTGGGACAAACCTTTATATATAGCACCCAACACATTTGACGGATGTGATATGGTATCGAAAATTTAGATCTACAAAGTGGTGCAGGGTATAATATAGTCGGGCCCGCCCGACTTTAGACTTTCCTTACTTGTTTTTTAATTAAATTTGATTTTTATTAAATTTTTTAAAGTAATGATAGACATTTTTGAACATTTATAGAAATAATCTTAAAATAAACTTAAATATTGAATCTTTGAATTAAAAATAAATAGCGTCGAATATTGGCTAAAATTTATTTTGGGATTTTGAAAATTTGCATAACATTTTTTTTGATGTAAATGAATTCATTTTATTTTAAAGTAATTTAATTTCTTTTAATACTACACTGAAAAAAATTAATCTTTTAATTACAAATAAACAAGTATATATGGCCGTAAGTTCGGCCAGGCCGAGAAAAGAACATTTTTGCCATAAACATGTTACATGGTCACCATTCAAAAATAACATTTTGCTCTTGAAACATGGTTGAGGTGATCATATTCCTTCTCTGGGTGCAGTGTGTCCATAGCATTATTATAGAAATTACCCACTGTTGCACAGGAATAATGTTAAAATCATTTTTTTTGTTTTACTCAGAGGTATTCTAATGCAGTTTGTATTTTCTTCAAAATAATTTCCTCTACATTTTGCCTTTCTTTCTTTCATTTATTTATTTATAATATCCTCAAACAAAACTTTACAATCTGAACTGAGTGCATTCAAAGAAAAATGTAATGCAGATAATTTGTTTTTTTTTTCACAAAATAAATTTGGTCAATTGGAAAAGTGTTTTCTCCTCATAATTTTTGTAAATAGAATTTAAAATGAAGAAAAAGGAGAAATTGTGGAAGATGATTTTGTATAGGCAATAACCGACTCACCCATACGGCTAATAAATATTTAATACAAGCAGAGATGATATACGGTTGACACGATCAACGATCATTTTCACATGGTTGTCCAGTGAAGGTAGTGCTAAAAAATAAAATGGTTATTATGTAAAATAATATGATTATTAAATATAATATACAATATTGGATTTAGTATTTGTAAAAAAGCCTTTATCCCAATTCTGAACAACTTTTTGTGAAATTCGAATTTAGTAACATTTTATGCTGCGTTGTGTATAATTTTTTCTCTTTTTTAGTTCATGTAACTGAAGTAAATCAAAAATTATTAAAGTAAAGGAAACTTACTCATATTGAGGGTTATTGTAACAAAAACCCAATAATCTCAATGGACTATTCCAGCAAAAAAAAGAGATTCCAAAAAAGTAGTTTGGATTCCCAAATTGTCATCCGGAAGTAGTGCAAATTTGGATCATCTCCAATGAATTTTACATGGGCTTATCATAGGACAGAAGTACTTCGTTTTCGAATGAGGTTCCTTGTCATTGTTATACCCTCCACCATAGGATGGGGGGTATATTAACTTTGTCATTCCGTTTGTAACACATCGAAATATTGATCAAAGACCCCATAAAGTATATATATTCTGGGTCGTGGTGAAATTCTGAGTCGATCTGAGCATGTCCGTCCGTCCGTCCGTCCGTCTGTTGAAATCACGCTAACTTCAGAAAGAAACAAGCTATCGATTTGAAACTTGGCACAAGTAGTTGTTATTGATGTAGGTCGGATGGGAGCCACCGTGGTGCAATGGTTAGCATGCCCGCCTTGCATACACAAGGTCGTGGGTTCGATTCCTGCTTCGACCGAAAACCAAAAAGTTTTTCAGCGGTGGATTATCCCACCTCAGTAATGCTGGTGACATTTCTGAGGGTTTCAAAGCTGCTCTAAGTGGTTTCACTGCAATGTGGAACGCCGTTCGGACTCGGCTATAAAAAGGAGGTCCATTGTCATTGAGCTTAACATGGAATCGGGCAGCACTCAGTGATAAGAGAGAAGTTCACCAATGTGGTATCACAATGGACTGAATAGTCTAAGTGAGCCTGATACATCGGGCTGACACCTAACCTAACCTAACCTAACCTAGGTCGGATGGTATTGCAAATGGGCCGTATCGGTCCACTTTTACGTATAGCCCCCATATAAACAGACCCCCAAATCTGGCTTGCGAGGCCTCTAAGAGAAGCAAATTTCATCCGATCCGGTTGAAATTTGGTACATGGTGTTAGTATATAGTCTCTAACAACCATGCAAAAATTGGTCCACATCGGTCCATAATTATATATAGCCCCCATATAAACCGATCCCCCGATTTGGCTTGCAGAGCCTCTAAGAGAAACAATTTTCATCCGATCCGGCTGAAATTTAGTACATGGTGTTAGTATATGGTCTCTAACAACCGTGCAAAAATTGGTCCACATCGGTCCATAATTATATAGCCCCCATATAAACCGATCCCCCGATTTGGCTTGCGGAGCCTCTAAGAGAAGCAAATTTCATCCGATCCGGCTGAAATTTGGTACATGGTGTTAGTATATGGTCTCTAACAACCGTGCAAAAATTGGTCCATATCGGGTTATAATTATATATAGCCCCCATATAAACCGATCGCGAGATTTGGTTTTGGAGCCTCTTGGAGGAGCAAATTTCATCCGAGTGAGTTGAAATTTGTGTATGACAGTCTTTCGTACAAGTTTCTACGCAATCCATGGTGGAGGGTACATAAGATTCGGCCTGGCCGAACTTACGACCGTATATACTTGTTCTAAGTATAGAATCGGGTAGCACTTATTAATAAGAGAAAAATTCACCACCTGTCCAACTGGCGATTCTACGAAAATTTGGGGCATATTGCCACTAACGGACCTATCACTAGTACTAGTGCTCCAGTTTGTCGCAGTTTTTCATTAATTTTTTATAGTCTCTTGATTTTAAAATTTTACTGCATTTAGACATTTACACTGTTAGAAAAATATGTTTTTCATATGTTCCGATAGAAACAAAATGTGTTTCGGGCACAATTTTAAAACACAATATATTTAAGTGCAAACATGTAATGTTCCTAAACTAACACTAAATGTTTGGGACATCTATGTTAATATGTTAGAATATATTATGTTTGGGGCATGAATGTTTCATAAAAATCATATGTGTGAATGCAAACATATATAAATTTACAAATTTCGACTAAACATACATATGTTGTGATATTTCATTCAAAGCGACAGAGAGAGTAACATATAGAGAAAGAAATAGAGATGGAAACCGGGAGAGTTGACGAAAGATATCAACATAACACAGCGAAAGAACCAAAAGAGAATAATTTCTGTGAAACCGCTTGTATGTTGTTTCGGAAAACTGTTTTATGATAAGGCCAAAACTTTGATATGCTTAAGTCTAAATATTATTTAAGAGAATAGAAATCAAGTGTCTTCACAAAAATAACTAAAGGGCACAATACTCTTTTTAGAGTTGGGACAGTAAAATGAAATAAGGAGGAAATAGTGAAAAATTACACAGTAAAATGTATAAAAACAAAGTTTAGTTCCTCTTTATTAATAAGTAGTCCACGAGGAGTTGACGTACACCTTCAAATATAAAAGCGGGCATTAAGTTCGAGTTTTGCAGCTAAAACAATTTAAAAAGTTTATTTTCTTTAAAATGAATTATTAAAGAAATATAGAAGGCATTTTAGAGCGATGGTGTTAAATGCTAGTAAAAACTGTTCACGCCTAACTAAATTTATGTTTATATTATTTATGTATGTTTATACTCGACTCCACGTTCTTCTTTTGTTAGAGTTTTTGAATTCCTTCAAAATTTTAAAGTTTTGTACCAAAAACAGTTTTTTGTTACAAAATTGTTATTTTTGCAATAAAAAAATAATATTTTATCCAAAAATCAGTCGATTTCGTTTATATATAAATCTTTAATAACGCACATTTCGAAGTTTCATTATAAAAATTTAATATAGTATAAATATAAATGTGTAAATTAAAAAAAAAAGTGTTCGGTCGGAGCAGGGATTGAACCCACGACCCTTTGCATACAAGGCAGACATGCTAACCACTGCTCCACGTGGCAAACAAATGTATGTTTCTGTTAAATAATGTTATGTTTGCATGGGATCGTGGGTGCTGCAAACTATGCTATATAAATATAACTTATAACGATAAATATCTACTACGTAGCCCAGTGGATAGTGTGTTGGCTTACAAACTGTATGGTCCTCGGTTCGATTTTCCGTGCAGGCGAAAGGTAAAATTTAAAAAATGTATAAAAGTGAATAATTTCTTCAGCATTATTTGTATTACAGAAAAAGGTGCCAAGAACTAAACTATTTCGTGGAGGTGAAAATTACGAGTATGTTAGGGAATGAGCACAATCGTCTTTACGAAAAATTCTTCCAAGCATATAACATTTTTGGGCTCAAAATGCTTCCAAACATATAATATGTTCACATAAAACAAACATATTAATGTTTCGGCAGTATCCAATAATATATGTGCTTCCTGCAAAATATGTTTGGAACATATGTTAAAGAAGCGATTTTTTTTGAGGGTGTACCTATGGGTCAACATATTCCAAAAGTTTTTCTTTCTGGTGCAACTGGGATGATCAAAATAATATTGGTTCCTAAGAGTTTGTCCCAGACTGGTTCATGAGGACCTGTCTAGTCTTACTAAGTTCTCCCGGGTCACATCCTTTGAAATGAGTCCAAGCCATGTTCTGCAGTGTAAATGTACCCCGTCAATGACAAACACGTGTTAAAGTGACCGGTCCCTTCCATACGTTTCGACCAGAACTGGGACTGGTCCATTTACCTCAGGGAGTAGTCCTGTACCGGTTATGGGGTACATTTATTTCCTTAGCGGCGCTGCCACTATATCTAACCTAACTTTACCTAGTTATGCGGCCATTGAATATGTGCTTCCAAACAGTTGATGGAATCTAAATATCAGTTTCTTCTTTGTGAAATTTAATTGTCCAAAACTTAATTATACCCTCCACCATAGGTTGGGGGGTATATCAACTTTGTCATTCCGTTTGCAACATATCGAAATATTGCTCTAAGACCCCATCAAGTATATATATTCTGGGTCGTGGTGAAATTCCGGATCCGGTTGAAATTTGGAACATGGTGTTAGTATATGGTCTCTAACAACCGTGCCAGAATTTGTCCATATCGGTCCATAACTATATATAGCCCCCATATAAACCGTTCTCCAGATTTGACCTCCGGAGCCTCTTGGAGGAGCAAATTTCATCCGGTCCAGTTCAAATTTGGAACGTGGTGTTAGTATATGGCCGCTAACAACCATACCAAAATTGGTCCATATCGGTCTATAGTTATATATAGCCGATCTCCAATCACACAAAAATTAGTCCATATCGGTTCATAATCATGGTTGCCACTCGAGCCAAAAATAATCTACCAAAATTTTATTTCTATAGAAAATTTTGTTAAAATTTCATTTCTATAGAAAATTTTGTTAAAATTTCATTTCTAAAGAAAATTTTGTCAAAACTTTATTTCTATAGAAAATTTTGTGAAAATTTTGTTTCTATAGAAAATTTTGTTAAAATTGTATTTCTATAGAATTTTATTTCTATAGAAAATTTTGTTTCTATAGAAAATTTTGTTAATAGTTTATTTCTATAGAAAATTTTGTTAAAAGTTTATTTCTATAGAAAATTTTGTAATTTTTTTTTCTATAGAAAATTTTGTCAAACTGAATTATATACGTATTTAATCGGTCTTTTTTGGTTTAATATATATCACGTATGGACATACTTACAATTTAGAAGACGGTGTTAGGAGTCTTAAGATACATTGCCATCGGCAAGCGTTACCGCAACTCAAGTAATTCGATTGTGGAGGGCAGTGTTTAGAAGAAGTTTCTACGCAATCCATGGTGGAGGGTACATAAGCTTCGGCCTGGCCGAACTTACGGCCATATATACTTGTTTTTCTCATAAAATAGACCAGTAAAAAAACGTCGCCAAAAAAGTAGTGAAAATATTCTTTTTGGATCCGGAAGTAGTGCAAAATTGGCGCAGAAGCGATGAATTTAATACGTGCTTGTCATAGGACGGATGGCCACCATTTCAACAGCCGTTGCACTGAATTTGCATCACTTCTTACTCTGTGATTCAAAATCAGTGTTTTGGATGTGATTTAGAAAATGTTGTCATATTTTGACAAATAAAGAAATAATTTTTTATGATATTTAATGCATTCTAACGTTTGTCCGAAACGTTTGAATTAAAATATTTTGAAAAATTCGCAATATTTCTTGAATGGATTTTGAATTTTTTTCGACAAAATTTCAATAAGTTGTATCAATTTATTAAAGCTTACTCTGTTGTTAACCTTTTTGAAACAATAAAATTTAATTTACCCATTAAAAATAAGAAAACAGTTATAAATAAACAAGTAAGGGAAGTCTAAAGTCGGGCGGGGCCGACTATATTATACTCTGCACCACTTTGTAGATCTAAATTGTCGATACCATATCACATCCGTCAAATGTGTTGGGGGCTTTATATAAATGTTAAATGTTTGCCCCAAATACATACATTTAAATATCACTCGATCTGGACAGAATTTGATAGACTTCAACAAAATCTATAGACTCAAAATTTAAGTCGGTTAATGCACTAAGTTGGAACACAATGTTAATAAAAAAATATGGGAAACATTTAAATCTGAAGCAATTTAAGCAAAAATTTGAGCAAAAAATTTGCCTCTGTGGTCATATGAGTGTAAATCGGGCGAAAGCTATATATGGGAGCTATCTAAATCTGAACCGATTTCAACCAAATTTGGCACGCATAGCTATAATGCTAATTCTACTCCCTGTGCAAAATTTCAATTAAATCGGAGTAAAAGAGTGGCCAGTGGCACACTTACCGATACTATTAAACGTACTCCTTGTGCAAAATTTGAAGCAAGTCAGGGCAAAACTCTGGCTTTTGAGACCATATAAGTCCAAATCGGACGAAAGATATATATTGGAGCTATATCTAAATATGAACCGATTTTAACAAAATTTGGCACACATAACGACACCGTTAAACCTACCTCTCGTGCAAAATTTGAAGAAAGTCAGGGCAAAACTCTGGCTTTTGAGGTCATATAAGTGCAAATCGGATGAAAGATATATGTGGGAGCTATATTTAAATCTGAACCGATTTCAATAAAATTTACCAAGCATTGGTAGGATGCCAACTCTACTCTCTGTGCAAAATTTCACGAAAATCGGTGGTAAACTTTGGCCTCTTTTGCCATACGAGTCTAAATTGGACGAAAGATATATATGGGAGCTATATCTAAATCAGAACCGATTTGGATAATATTTTGCAAGTTTTTCGAGATGTACGGAATTTGAAGAACATCGGTTGATAAACACGCCAATTATAACCAGATCGGGGATAAATATATATGACAGCTATATCTAAATCTGAACCGATCAAAATCAATAGCGATCGTCTTTGCTACCCAAAACGAACCTGTGCCAAATTTGAGGACGATCGGACTTAAACTGCGACCTGTACTTTGCGCACAAAAATACATGAACAAACAGACAGACGGACATCGCTAAATCGACTAAGAATTTAATTCTAAGACGATCGGTATACTAAACGATGGGTCTCAGACTTTTCCTTCTTGGCGTTACATACAAATGCACAAACTTATTATATCCTGTACCACAGTAGTGGTGAAGATTATAAAAAGTTATAAATAATTTAATTAAAAGAACTTCCTGTGTAGTTGAAATAAAAAACACTTTTCGGGATGTGCTTTAAAAGAAATGTTTGTAGAACAAATTCCAATTTTTTGCTGTTAAACTAAAGTTAAGTTAGCTTTAGTCCCTCCTTTTTGGGGGGTATGTATATTTCAGTCCCATTAAACTGAAAGATTTTCGGCTATTTAAATCCAATTTTATAGTTATAGCAAAGTCTAAGATTTAATATCCATGCTGTTTGGTATATGAGCTTCTATCCACTTTAATTCTGTCGCATTCTGAGTTTAGCTGTCATAAATTATATAAATGCAAAACTGTTTAAAAATTAAATAAATAAAAATGAATGTATCAATTTTCCCGTTTTAATAAAAATATGCTGTAATAAAAATGTTAATTACATGCATTCAATTAACTACATTGTATTTATAATTATTCACCTTATCTCTTGTAAATCATTCATAAAATTTCATAAGAGACATACACACTCAACTCTCTTCGATTGATCTCTCTCTCTCTCTCTTTGTGTATCTCTTGCTCTTTTAAGCTAATCTCTAATCAGCATGCTCTTGTAGTTACTCTGGTTAATGGGAAGAATAAATTAATTTCATTCATAAAGACCTCGAAATTGCAGACCAATCGGCGCTTTAAATCACACATTCAGATCGTGGCTATCCAATAACGCGATGTGCTTGATAACAACTACGCATCAAGTGACGATTATTACCGCTGTCAGCAGCTTTTACTTTTTTTTTTTGTCTGAGCTGGGGGCTGTGTGCTGAGCCTAAATCTGTAAGCATGCTATATAATTAGGCTATAATTACTTGAATTAATTACAAAAAAAGATTCGACCACAAGTGAATATGTAATCTGTGGTAATTGTAAAGAACTCACCATTTTGGTGTCCAGATGTATGATTTTTTGTTTGTTTTTCGGTTTGTAACATTGACTCATATTGAGCTTGAAGCGCAGGTGTTCGTTCGTTTGCTCCGCTGAAACTGCAGCAGAATTTAAATCTTCTCTACGTTATGGGAGGTTGAGGTTCTGATGAAAATGACGTTGTGAATTTTTTGACGACGTAATGACCCGGCGTACAATGTGCCATTTGAATGCATATAATGAAATTAGTGATTGGCATTCCCAGTATCGAGCGTACTGAGAAGGTGGTGGTAGATCGTTTTATAAAAGCAACACAAGGTTCTTGGTAGACGGCAGTTCCATTGAGATATCGTAAAAGTAAACATTACAGACCTGCAAATAAAAATGCTTGCCAGTGAAAAGCTAAGTGGTCACCATCATCATCCCCTTCATCATCAACATTTACTCTTTGAAAAGGAGCAGCCTGAGGTGAATGGCAAATCGAAAACTAATGGATTAAATGGAGATTCTTCGCAGAATGGGGATTCCAAGATCAATGGCTGTGAAATGAACGAAAGGCGTATGATTGTCAGTCATCCCACAGCCAAGGTGATTGATTTCATACGAGAATGTGTTGAGGAAATTTTAAAATCGGCTGTCTTTAATGGTACCAATCGTTCCACAAAAGTTGTGGAATGGCATTCACCCGAGGAACTAAAAGCTTTATATGATTTCACCTTGAAGCCGGAGTCAGAATCTCATGAAACTCTCTTTGGATTATTGAAGAAGACCATTGAATATTCGGTGAAGACAGGACATCCTTATTTTATTAATCAATTGTATTCAGGAGTTGATCCTTATGCCTTGATAGGACAATGGTTAACCGATGCTTTGAATCCCAGTGTCTATACTTATGAAGTGGCTCCCGTATTCACTCTCATGGAGGAAGAGGTGCTTTCGGAAATGCGTCGTATTGTAGGATTTCAGGGTGAAGGTGATGGCATCTTTTGTCCCGGAGGATCCATAGCAAATGGTTATGCCATTAGCTGTGCCCGTTATTACAAACATCCCGAATCCAAGAAACAAGGTCTGTTCTCAGGAAAACGTCAAATTGTTTTCACCTCCGAAGATGCCCATTATTCTGTCGAAAAGTTGGCCATGTTTATGGGTATAGGTAGTGATAATGTCTGGAAGATAAAAACCAATGAATTGGGTAAAATGGACAACGATGATCTGGAAAGAAATATCAAAAAATGTCTGGAAGAAAATTGTGATCCTTTAATGGTTTCTGCCACAGCTGGAACAACGGTCTTAGGAGCCTATGATGATCTACCCAGAATTGCTGATCTCTGCAAAGCCCATGGCATGTGGTTACATGTTGATGCTGCCTGGGGTGGTGGAGCTTTGATCAGTCAGAAATATAGAAGCCGTCTTAGGGGTATTGAAAGAGCCGATTCTGTAACCTGGAATCCTCACAAAATGTTAACAGCTTCCCAACAATGTTCCACGTTTTTGACAAAACACAAAGATATCCTTAGCAAATGTCATTCCACCAATGCCACTTATCTTTTCCAAAAGGATAAATTCTACGATACTTCCTATGATACTGGCGATAAGCATATACAATGTGGTCGTCGTGCTGATGTCTTTAAATTTTGGTTTATGTGGAAAGCCAAGGGTACCAAAGGTTTAGAGGATCATGTCAATCAACTCTTCCAAATGGCTGAATTTATTACCCAAAAGATTAAAGAACGTCCAGGTTTCGAATTGGTTTTGGATCAACCAGAATGTACAAATGTTAGTTTTTGGTATGTTCCTCCCAGTCTACGATCAATGCCAAGATCTTCGGAATTCTATGATAAATTACACACCATTGCTCCCAAAATCAAGGAGGGTATGATTAAGAAAGGTTCCATGATGGTAACCTATCAGCCACTCCACGATCTTCCCAATTTCTTTAGAATAGTTTTACAAAATTCTTGTCTCAATGAGAATGATATGAATTATTTCCTTGATGAAATTGAACGTCTGGGTAGTTCTTTATAGGATGGAATGACGATAATGATGATAAGAAGTGATACATTTTGAGATAATAATTTTACACAAATTCTATATGCTGTTTTTTTTTGTATTAATCCTTAATTAATTATTCTATAATTATATAATAGTTTATATGTATATTAATGAATAAAAACTAATTACAAGTTATCGATAGACTTGGAAATAAAAGTCATGTGCAACGCTGATATTTTTCCAACAATGTGTACAGTTCGATATATTTCGAAGTGGAATGTAAAGGAGCTCCTTCGAAGTAGAGATCTTCAATAGATCGAATGTAATGTAATTTCGGATACATTACGTGTTGATGAGATTATTCATCATCTATAAGCGATCTCTTTCTTACAGGCGAGTGTAAACTGCGTGCAATACATGCAAATAAACGCACAGAAAAAACGTGTTTGGACATGGTTGCCGCTTCCATTTAATGCTTATCTAGAGTATGTAATTGTCGCGTAAACCATGTATTTTGTCTTTGTAAAAATTATTTTCGAGCGGAGAAAAATGTATGCTGGCAATAAGCATTTAAATGGTTCTCAAATGCCGCAAACATGTTCTATTATTTAAATGATCGATTCTGAGACCATTACATGGTTGGGAAAATCATTTACCTGACCATTACATTTTTTTTACTCTTTTGCAGGGAAAAAAGTATTTTTATAGCTTACGTCTAGAACCATTACATGACCATAAAGACCATGTACATTGTTTTCGTGACCATTTAATTTTTTTGCAGCGAAAAGAATTTTATAAAAACATTGATCAGGTACATACGATTTTCATTTTGCGCATCAGTCGTGTGTTTATTATTTCTTGGAATGGACGGAGAATACGGAATTACTTAATTTTGTCTTAATTTATTTATTCAAAAGTGGCACGTGGTTTTATGTCAACACAAAAAAGGAAAGTGTAATTGAAAAAATGTACCTGTTTTTTGTTCTGCATTTTGATATATGATATAATTTATTTTTATTTGCAATTACATGATGTCTGCATTGGTACATTTGATGGGCACGAAGTAAATATGGAATAATTACTTATTGTTAAATTGAACCAAAATAGAGTGTGTAAAAATATATGATGTTTGCTTGCACGACATTATAAATAAAAATAAAGAATGATTTCATTTATAAATAAATAAACACCAATAAATAAAGTTAATTTTGTGTTTTCTTTTCTCAAGTGGCGTCCTGTTTTCGACGACGAAAAAAGTTTTTTCATAAAAATCAAAACATTTTAGGTGATGACTATGTTCTTTTAACTGGAAGAAAATCATTTTTGACGAATACCATAACATTTTAGATCGTGACCATTGTCTTTTGATTCAAACAAAATTATTTTTATCAATATAATAACATTTTAGATGAGGACAATTTTGTTTTTCTTAGAACCATGTTCACTGAGCCAACATGGTTGCAGGTGAAAATGTTACATGGTCGTCGCAAAAATAGCTCCTATCATATTATTTTGCTCTTCGAATATGATTGTGACAATCATGTTTCTTCTCTGCGTGTAGGAAAGAGCTAATGTTTGCCAGAATAGTGTATATATTGCAAGAAAAAATGATCTGCCAAATGAGTTTCGTCAATGAATTTTGGTTAATCTATGTGATCAAAATGGATAAACAAAGTTTATATTTAAGATTTTAGTCTGACATAAACTTTGTTTTACCGCTAAAGAATTGGGGTACAATTTTTAAATGGAACTAAGACACAATTTTTTTCTTTCATATTAGCCTAAATCGCCTTTGGATAGTGGCCAAATTGTATCAAAGGAATTTTAATGAAATAATCGAAGGGACGTGATTTGGATCATAGTTAATCGAAAACTTAAATTGGCCATATCTCCTTAAATATGCGTCCTAGAGCGAAAAGTGGATTAATTCGTGACCACCCGCAAAAAATCAAAATTTTGATGAAAATCCTCAATAAATGGAAATTTTTATATGAAAAACTTAAATTGACCATAGGTTAGGTTAGGTGGCAGCCCATGTATCAGGCTCACTCATCGACTATTCAGTACATTGTGATACCACATTGGTGAACTTCTCTCTTATCACTGAGTGCTGCCTGATTCCATGTTAAGCTCAATGACAAGGGACCTCCGTTTTATAGCCGAGTCCGAACGGAGTTCTACATTGCAGTGAAACCACTTAGAGAAGCTTTGAAACCTTCAGAAATGTCACCAGCATTGCTGAGGTGGGATAATCCACCTCTGAAAAACTTGTTGGTGTTCGGTCGAAGAAGGAATCTTGTGTATGCAAGGCGGGCATGCTAACCATTGCACCACGGTGACTCCCCATATCTTCTTAAATATGCGTCCCAGAGCGCAAAGGAGGTAAATTCGTGACAACCTTCAAAAAATCATAATTTTGATGAATATCAAAATTTCAATGAAAATTTTCAAAAAATCTAATTTTTTCTGTGAAAAACTTAAACTGGTCATATCTCCTAAAATATGCGTTCTACAGCGAAAGGGAGATTAATTCGTGACCACCCCCAAAAAATCAAAATTTCGATGCAAATGGTCAAAAATTTTTTTATCTGAAAATCTTAAATTGGTCGTATCTCCTTAGATATGCGTCCTAGAGCGAAGAGCAAGTTAATTCGTGACCAATCCCCAAAAATCAAAATTTCAGAGAAAATTCTCAAAAAATCCATTGATTTTATATGAAAATCATGAATTGGCGATATCTCTTTAATATGCGTCTTAGAGCGAAAAGGAGGTTAATTCGTGACCAATATAAAACAATCAAAATTTCTAAGAAAATTCTCCAAAAATACAATTTTTTATACGAAAAATTTAAATTGGCCATAGCTCCTTAAATATGTGTCCTAGACCCAAAAGGAGGATATATCCTAAAATATATATATAATTCATGACCATATTTCATCCGATTTGGCTGAAATTTGGTACATGGTGTTGGTATATGGTCTCTAACAACCATGCAAAAATTGGTCCACATCGGTCCATAATTATATACAGCCCCCGTATAAACCGATCCCCAGGTTTGGCTTACGGAGCCTCAAAGAGAAGCTAATTTCATCCGATCCAGCTGAAATTTGGTACAGGGTGTTGGTATATGGTCTCTAATAATCATACAAAAATTGGTCCACATCGGTCCATAATTATATACAGCCCCCGTATAAACCGATCCCCAGGTTTGGCTTACGGAGCCTCAAAAAGAAGCAAATTTCATCCGATCCGGCTACAATTTGGGACATGGTGTTGGTATATAGCCTCGAACAACCATGCACAAATTGGTCCACATCGGTTCATAATTATATATAGCCCCCATATAAACCGATCCCCAGATTTGGCTTGCGGAGCCTCAAAGAGAAGCATATTTCATCCGATCTGGCTGAAATTTGGTACAGAGTGCTCGTATATGGTTTCTAACAACCATGCAAAAATTGATCCACATCGGTCCATAATTATATATAGCCCCCCAGATTTGGCTTGCGGAGAAGCAAATTTCATCTGATCCATGCCAAAAATTGGTCCGTATCGATCTATATTATATAGCCCCAAATAAACCGATCCCCAATCACAGAAAAATCACGATTGCCACTCTAGCCAAATATAATCTACCAAAATTCCATTGCCATAGAAAATTTTGTCAAAATTTTATATTTCTATAGGAAATTTTGTCAAAATATAATTTCTATACAAAATTTTGTCAAAAATGTATTTCTATAGAAAATTTTGTCAGAATTTTATTTCTGTTGAAAATTTTGTCAAAATGTTATTTATATAGAATTTTGGTACATGGTGTTGGTATATGGTCTCTAATAACCATGCAAAAATTGGTCCACACCGGTCCATAATTATATATAGCCCCCATATAAACCGATCCCCAGATTTGGCTTGCGGAGCCTCAAAGAGAAGCAATTTTCATCCGATCCGGTTGAAATTTGGTACATTTGGCCAGTGTTTGGCCGATAACAACCATGCCAAAATTGGTCCGTATCAATATATACTATATATAGCCCCCAAATAAACCAATCCCCATTCACAGAAAAATCTCGATTGCCACTCGAGCCAATAATAATCTACCAAAATTTCATTGCCATTAGAAAATTTTGTCAAAATTTTATATTTCTATAGAAAATTTTGTCGAAATGTTATTTCTATAGAAAATTTTGTCAAAATATAATTTCTATACAAAATTTTGTCAAAAATTTATTTCTATAGAAAATTTTGTCAGACTTTTATTTCTGTAGAAAATTTTGTCAAAATGTTATTTCTACAGAAAATTTATGAAGCATTTCATAGTTGGAGAGGAATATTTTGCAAAATCTTCCAAAACATCAAGAATTCTACCAATCTACCAAACAGTAAAAAATCTGCAATTTTTGGTAGACTCGTGTTCATAATTGTATATAGCCCCCATATAAAGCGACACCCATATTTCAATTCTGGCTCTATAATTACAGCACAAAAGTTCGTGCTGCGTTTGCAATACAGCATAGTTAAAATTTTCTAAAATTATTTAACCCAAATTTTCCTTTCTGTGAGTTCACTGTTTTTTCTGTGTGGCTATACCAGAAGTGTTTAGAGGATTGAAAAAAAAAAAAACACTAGCATAATTGTATTATATTGAAGGGTATAATTTTGAAGTTAAGAAGATAATTATTGATGAATAAATATTTTTTGAATAAAAAATTTACTAAAGATTATTCACAGCACCAATCACTACGTGATGAAATTGTATAAAATATCTTGTATTAAAAAGTCGTCACATTCAAAATATAAAATGTAAATTTATTATAAAATTTCATAATGCATTTAATAGAGCTTTTTAAAATATTTTGGTATTTGAAATATGCATATTATTGCGCTGAAAATAAAACCAATATTGCTAGTACCGTGCACGTTCGTCAAAATTTGAGACAAGGCGAATATATTTTCTAATTTTTTTCTAATCGAATTTATTTGGTTTTTTCATTTTATTTTAATTCATAGCTTATTTTATCTATGATATGTTCAGAAGCTTTTCTCACATTTGGCCAAATTTAACTAAATTAATTAGTTTTTATAGACTAAAATAAAGACATTTTCATAGTTTTTTTTTCTGGGAAAATTCTCAGTTCTGCTTATTGGACCTTTTTAATTTTATTTAACTTTATTAATATTATTTTAATTAAATTTGAATTGAATTCGTATTAATTTAATTTTGATTAAATATATTCCAAACGTTGTTGTTTTAGAAGATTCATTCCATATTTGATAACTACATAGCCTGCTGTAGGTCATCTCATCTAAATGCAACAGATGTCCGGAATTACTTTATTACTGGTCATACAAGAAGTGTCCAAGCATATTCCAAAAGGTAGGAAGACTTTGTTTTTTATGCTCTCAAATCCTGTAGAACATTTTCAGCAAACTTTGCCCGAATTACGGCCACATTTGAAAGAAATTTATATTTTCAATAAGAAATTGGTTTATTTTTATAGCTATGCCATTAGATGTCGACTATGGAATAGCCATTGAGGTAGTAAGTAGCGGGTGAAAAAGCCCTTGAGCACTTCAGCCAATTGAAAATTATTGCAACAAACAAATATTTTACCCAGCATCTGGGTTGGTAGTTGGTAAGAAATTGAATGCATTCGACTCATCTCCCTCCCAAAAGAAGCAATACAAATATTTTGCCAATAAATTTAATGCTAGACATTTGTAATAATTTCCAATATTAATGGCAATAAAATTGAATAACTTCGTTGGGTAAAGTGCGAAAAAAGAAAATGCCAACTATAAATATGAAAATAATGCCATTGCCATTAAGTTTTGGAAAGTTGGAATTTTTTTCTTTTCCTTTTTTCTTTAAGAAAATATTTTGGTTGAGAAAATATCATGTCAGTGCTGGAGTAAATTTGGAGAGTAAAAGAAATTTATTTTTTACATTAACAAGAATTCTTAAGTATTTAATATTTTGTTACGAGTATGCTGTCTTTTTTCATAGTGATAGTCTTCTTTAGTTACTTTTTCCGTTTACATTAAATTACATTTACATGCAAATATTAGCTTATTTATTTTAATAACAATGTCAAAATATTTTAGTCTGTAAGAAAGTTTGTCAAAATTTCTTGTTTATAGGAAAATTTGTCTAAATTTTATTTCCATAAAAAATTTTGCCATTGGGATATTTTGCTAAAATTTCTTATTTATAGAAAATTTTGTCAAGTTTTCTTGTCTGCAGGATATTTTGTCAAAAATTTGTGTGTATGAGAAATTTTGTCAAAATTTCTTGCCCATGGATAGTTTGTCAAAATTTCTTGTTTAAAGTGGTAAAATTTTCTTGTCTTTAGGAAATTTGGCACCATTTCTTATCTATAGAAATTTTTGTCAAAATTTGTTGTCTGCACGCAGAGAAGGAATATGATCACCTCAACGATGTTTCGAGAGTAAAATGTTATTTTTGGACGGAGAACATGTAACATGTTTGCGGCAATCATGTTATTTTCTCAAAAAGCCTATGTCTGACTTCGGCAACCATGTATATGTTTGCCGGGAAAACAAAATTTTTGCGACAAAAAAGCTCCATGGTCACCGTGACAAAAAAGACCATGGTCACCGTTCCTTCTCTGCGTGTGTAAGAAAGTTTAAAACAATTACTTGTCTATAGGAAAATTCGTCTAAATTTTATTTCCATAAAAAAAATTTTACCGAAATTTCTTTCCATTTGGGATATTTTGCTAAAATTTCTTATTTATAGAAAATGTTGTCAAATTTTCTTGTCTGTAGAATATTTTGTCAAAAATTTTTGTCTATGAGAAATTTTGTCAAAATTTCTTGTTTAAAGAAAATTTTGTACAATGTTCTTGTCTATTGGAAATTTTGTCACCATTTTTTATCAATAGGAATTTTTGTCAAAAATTGGTGTCTGTAAGAAAGTTTGGCAAAATTTCTTGTCTATAGGAAAATTAGTCTAAATTTTATTTCCATAAAAAAATTTTGCCAAAATTTCTTTCCATTTGGAATATTTTGCTAAAATTTCTTATTTATAGAAAATTTTGTCTAATTTTCTTGTCTGTAGGATATTTTGTCTAAAATTTTTGTCTATAAGAAATTTTGTGAAAATTTCTTGCCCATGGATAGTTTGTCAAAATTTCTTGTTTAAAGAAAATTTGGTAAAATTTTCTTGTCTATAGGAAATTTTGTCATCATTTCTTATCTATAGAAATTTTTTCCAAATTTGTTGTCTATAAGAAATTTTTTCAAATTTTCCTGTCTATAGAAAATTTTGTCACCATTTATTATTTTATTATTTATTTTTATAGCTATATTATACCCTTCATCACTTTATAGACCAATATTTGTGATATCATATCAAAATCCTTCGAAATTTTTAGGAGCTATATAAAGATTTATATTGTAATATTCTTATATAAGCTGAACCGATTTGGACAGAACTTTTTTACACTTCTTGACTTACTTAGTGGAACGAATTACGATGTGGGTAAAAAATATGGGAAATATTTAAAGCTATACACATTTTAATGCAATTTCGAAAAAGTCCATTTCTAATTTATCGGGCGATACATTACTGTTGTATTAGAGCGACATTTACACAAGTCGTAGCTTAATCTAAATCTTAACCGATTCTGTGGAAAGTCTGTCATTGCCGTGAGCAGGATGTGGCTCAATCGTCACTGAAATTATGTGTAGAATTTGGGTATACCGACTATATTTGCCTGACTCGGAAGAACATGTATATAGAAGTTTTATCTAAATCTGAACCGATTTGGAATCGACACACTTAAATAGAATGTGAAATCTATACTCTGTGTACAATAGAGTACAATGGAATAAAATTCCGTTAAAAATGGATGTAACATATGAAATTTTCCAATTCAGGTGCACATTTATGCACTGAAAAAACATTGTCGTGAGGACAAAGATTTCACGTCCTTAAAATATGAAAATTTTATTTCTATAGAAATTTTTGTCAATATTTTGTGTCTATAGAAAATTTTGTCAAAATTTTATTTCTATAGAAAATTCTGTCAAAATTTTATTTCTATAGAACATTCTGTCAAAATTTTATTTCTATCGAACATTTTGTCAAAACTTTATTTCTATAAAACAATTTTGTCAAAATTTTATTTTTACAGAAAATTTTGTCAAAATTTTATTTCTATAGAACATTTCGGCAAATTTTTATTTACATAGAAAATTTTGTCAAAATTTTATTTCTATAGAAAATTTTGTTAAAATTTTATTTCTATAGAAAATTTGGCAAAACTTTATTTCTTTGGCAAAATTTTATTTCTATAGAAACTTTTGTCAAAATTTTATTTCTATAGAAAATTTTGTCAAAATTTAATTTCTATGGAAAATTTTGTCAAAATATTATTTCTATAGATAATTTTGTCAAACTTTTATTTCTATAGAAAATTTTGTCAAAATTTTATTTCTATAGAAAATTTTGTCAAAATGTTATTTCTATAGAAAATTTTGTCAAAATTTAATTTCTATGGAAAATGTTATTAACTGCACTAAAATCGATGATTTTACAGTGGCAAAGGAAAAGAGAAATGTTTGTACGAATTTATTTCGGCATAAGCCGACTATCATAAACCTGTTTCCGAAAGGTTCAAGTGTGGTGTACTTTGGGTTTGGTAAACTGCCTGAATTTATTCTGATAATTGGTTGATAGTTTTGCTGCAAGTAGAGGATGCTGATGAGGAATGTTGTAATTCCGAAGCGTGCGTCCATCCAACCATCTTGCAGTCTATAGGGCTTTGCCCAAATAAATTTAACAAATATTCTTTTCCTCTGTTGGTTAAGCTACACTTGTAGTTTAGTCAATGCATGGTTTTAAGCTGAAATCAAAAACAATAATAATGATTGAAGAATAAACCAACAATAACAAAACAAAACTAAAATTTTATTTCTATAGAAAAGTTTGTCAAAAGTTTATTTTTGTAGAAAATTATGCCAAAATTTTATTTCTATAGAAAATTTTGTTAAAATTTTATTTCTATAGAACATTTTGTCAAAATTTTGTTTCTGTAGAAAATTTTGTCAAATTTGTTTTTTCCTATAGACAATTTTGTTAAAATTTTATTTGTGTAGAAAATTATGTCAAAATTTTATTTCTATAGAAAATTAGATTTTTACAGAAAATGTTATCAAAATTTTAATTCTATGGAAAATTTTGTCAAAATGTTATTCCTATAGAAAATTTTGTCAAATTTTTATTTCTATAAAAAATTTTGTAAAAATTTTATTTCTATAGCAAATTTTGTCAAAATTTTATTTCTATAGAAAATGTTGTCAAAATTTTATTTCTATAGTAAATTTTGTCAAAATTTAATTTTATAGAAAATTTTGTTTCTATAGCAAATGTTGTCAAAATTTTATTTCTATAGCAAATTTTGTAAAAATTTTATTTCTATAGCAAATTTTGTAAAAAAGTTATTTCTATAGAAAATTTTGTCAAAATTTTATTTCTGTAGAAAATGATGTCAACATTCTATTTCTATAGAAAACTTTGTCAAAATTTAATTTCTGTAGAAAATGATGTCAAAATTTTATTTCTATTGAAAATTTTGTCAAAATTTTATTTTTATAGAAACTTTTGTCAAAATTTTATTTCTATGGAATATTGTCAAAATTTTATTTTTATAGCAAATTTTGTCAAAATTTTATTTCTATAGAAAATTTTGTCAAAATTTAATTTTATAGAAAATTTTGTCAAAATTTTCTTTCTATAGCAAATTTTGTAAAAATTTTATTTCTATAGCAAATTTTGTAAAAAAGTTATTTCTATAGAAAATTTTGTCAAAATTTTATTTCTGTAGAAAATGATGTCAAAATTTTATTTCTATAGAAAGCTTTGTCAAAATTTAATTTCTATAGAACAGTGCTTCAAAATTTTGTTTCATTAGAATATTTAGTCAAAATTTTATTTGTATAGAAACTTTTGTCAAAATTTTATTTCTATAGATAATTTTGTAAAAATTTTATTTTTATAGCAAATTTTGTCAAAATTGTATTTCTATAGAAAATTTTGTCAAAATTTTATTGCTATAGAAAATTTTGTCAATAGTGTATTTCTATAGAAAATTTTCTAAAAATTTTATTTTTATAGCAAATTTTGTCAAAATTTTATTTCTGTAGAAAATTTTGTCAAAATTTTATTTCTGTAGTAAATTTTGTCAAAATTTAATTTTATAGAAAATATTGTCAAAATTTTATTTTTATAGAAACTTTTGTCAAAATTTTATTTCTATAAATAATTTTGTCAACATTTGATGTTTATAGCAAATTTTGTCAACATTTTATTTCTATAGAAAATTTTGTCAAAATTTTATTGCTATAGAAAATTTTGTCAATATTGTATTTCTATAGAAAATTTTGTCAAAATTTTATTTCTAAAGCAAATTTTGTCATAATTTTCTTTCTATTGAAAATTATGTAAAATTTTATTTTTATAACAAATTTTGTAAAATTTTTTATGTCTATAGCAAATTTTGTCAATATTTTATTTTTATGAAAAAATTTGTCAAAATGTTATTTCTATACAAAAAATTTAGACCAGATAGTTTATAAGTAGAGGGTTTACTTTGTTTTTTTTTTTTGAGTGTACGTGAAGGGTGTAAAAACTAAATTGAAATATTACCATCATCTACCCAACTAATGGCTTATGTCGACTTGATTTCTTTTTCTCTTTGTGGAGAACTCCTTGAGATCATAATTAATAATCTTTTGTAATTCTGTTCATTTAATTTCAAGGAAAAATCACCTCTTCAACTTCATTCACATTTTCGCTGTACACCTTTGCTCCCCATTTTTTTTTTTTGCTAAGAGAAAATAAGTTATCAAACATTTTAACGCGTCTTCGTGCATATGTCCTTCTTCCTAGTTCTTGCAGAGTTGATGTTGATGGTATATTCTTGGCCTTTCTGGCTTCAATGGTTACGGCAATTTTTCTCTTTCTAGACACCATAAATAATGGCCGTACATTTGGTATATCTCGCATATAGCGGCAAACTCACGGAAAACAAGCCAGGAACAACAATCACCGTTGCGTATTTATTCCTCCTGAGTGAATCTAAGACCATAAAATGTGTACAATACCACATTTGTCTTAACGCCACCATATCATGAAACTCTCAAGCTATAGTATGTCCTTACTTCTCCAAGGCACAAAAAAAAACTAGTGAATGCATTTTCTTCGCGTTTGAGCAATATAAAGAAGTTACGGAAATTTAGATAGTTTTCTTCGCCCACACGTCTCTTTGGTTTATTTCATTTATTTTCACATTTATTTAGTTGTTGTTGTTTTTTTGCGAAAGCAAAACATGATGGGGAAAAGGGTTTAAGCTCCCTCACATAGAGGATATAAGGTAATTCGTATACCAAATAAATTTCTGATACAATACTCACATCTGTGGTAGAGATGCTGTGAGTGTGTGTGTGTGAGTACACTCACAACATCTCTACTATGGATGTGTATAGCAGGAAATGAAATTGTATCAATTGTTCGTATAAATAAATCTGCTCAAGTTTAGAGAAATTGAAAACATAATTCTTTCGTTCAATGAATTTAAAAAATGCCAAGAAGTTACAATAAATTGTTTTGGTACAGTAGGAGAGAGTTTAAAAACTTTTGTAGATAGGAATTTAAATAGAAATCAAAGTTGAATTTTTGGATACTAAAAATTCTTCATTTAAATTAAATCACATTACACTAAATTAATAAAAAATTAAATTAATAAAAAATAAAAAATAAAATTTAAGTTTTATTTTATTTATGTTATTTTATGAAGATTAAATAAATTGAAAATGAAGGCATTAGAAACAAAGTGTATATTTGTCGAAGTTTTGGATACTAAGAATTCCAACTTACACCCATTTCCATGAAGATCCGTTAGTATTCCGTTAACTAACAAACTTTCAAACTGTATTATGGACATAGCTGTCATCTTGCCTATATATTCCATATGATATTTAGGAACTTAACTAACTGCCGAAGATTTTTCAGTTAAAGTTAACCGGAATTTACTTTCTGTTAACTAGCAGTTAAAGCCTAACGGAACTACATGAAAATGGCCGTTAGTGTTTTTAGTTGGATTACAAAATTGATTGTTACTATTCTTTTTTATACCCTCCCTCATAGGATGGGGGTATATTAACTTTGTTATTCCGTTTGTAACACATCGAAATATTGCTCTAAGACCCCATAAAGTTTATATATTCTGGGTCGTGGTGAAATTCTGAGTCGATCTAAGCATGTCCGTCCGTCCGTCCGTCTGTTGAAATCACGCTAACTTCCGAACGAAACAAGCTATCGACTTGAAACTTGGCACAAGTAGTTGTTATCGATGTAGGTCGGACGGTATTGAAAATGGGCCATATCGGTCCACTTTTACGTATAGCCCCCATATAAAGGGACCCTCAGATTTGGCTTGTGGAGCCTCTAACAGAAGCATATTTCATCCGATCCGGCTGAAATTTGGTATATGGTGTTGGTATATGGTCTCTAACAACCATGCAAAAATTGGTATATATTCTGGGTCGTGGTGAAATTCTGAGTCGATCTAAGCATGTCCGTCCGTCCGCCCGTCCGTCTGTTGAAATCACGCTAACTTCCGAACGAAACAAGCTATCGACTTGAAACTTGGCACAAGTAGTTGTTATCGATGTAGGTCGGATGGTATTGAAAATGGGCCATATCGGTCCACTTTTACGTATAGCCCCCATATAAAGGGAACAACCGTGCAAAAATTGGTCCACATCGGTCCATAATTATATATGGCGCCCATATAAACCGATCCCCAGATTTGGGTTGCGGAGCCACAAAGAGAAGCAAATTTCATCCGATCCGCCTGAAATTTGGTACATGATATTGGTATATGGTCTCTAACAACCATGCAAAAATTGGTCCACATCGGTTCATAATTATATATAGCCGATCGCCATATTTGGCTTGCGAAGTCCCCAAGAGAAGCAAATTTCATCCAATCCGGTTGTAATTTGGAACATGGTGTTAGTATATGATCTTTAACAACCGTGCCAGAATTGGTCCATATCGGTCCATAATTATATATAGCCCCCATTTAAAACATTCTCCAGATTTGACCTCTGGAGCCTCTTGGAGGAGCAAAATTCATCCGATCCGGTTCAAATTAGGCACGTGGTGTTAGTATATGGTCGCTAACAACCATACCAAAATTGGTCCAATCACACAAAAATTGGTCCATATCGGTTCATAATCATGGTTGCCACTAGAGCCAAAAATAATCTACCAAAATGTTATTTCTATAGAAAATTTTGTCAAAATTTTATTTCTATAGAAAATTTTGTCAAAATGTTATTTCTTGAGAAAATTTTGTTAAAATTTTATTCGGTTCATAATAAAATTTTCATCATTGTCAAAATTTTATTTCTATAGAAAATTATGTCAAAATTTTATTTCTATAGAAAATTTTGTTCAAATTTTATTCGGTTCATAATCATGGTTGCCACTCGAACCAAAAATAATCTACCAAGATTTTATTTCTATAGAAAATTTTGTCAAAAGTTTATTTCTATAGCAAATTTTGTCAAAAGTTTATTTCTATAGAAAATTTTGTTAAAATTTTATTTCTATAGAAAATTTTGTCAAATTTTTATTTCTATAGAAAATTTTGTGAAAATTTTATTTCTATAGAAAATTTTGTTAAAATTTTATTTCTGTAGAAAATTTTGTCAAAATTTTATGTCTACTTTGTTAAACTGAATTATATACGTATTGGATCGATCTTTTTTGATTTAATATATACCACGTATGGACTTACATACAATTTAGAAAATGGTGTTAGGAGGTTTTAAGATACCTTGCCATCGGCAAGCGTTACCGCAACTTAAGTAATTCGATTGTGGATGGCAGTGTTTAGATGAAGCTTCTACGCAATCCATGATGGAGGGTACATAAGCTTCGGCCTGGCCGAACTTACGGCCGTATATACTTGTTTAATTTAAAAATATCCAATTATTTTTTACTTAGTCGTCTTAGTTTAATTAAAAAGTTAATTGTATCAATCCATTTTTTTAATCGAAAAAGTTTTCAGCTTCAACCAACTTTTTAATTGGAGATATTTTAATGATTTTCTTTGTGTGTACGAAAAAATTTGTTCTGACAAAAAACAAAAATAACGTCGAAGTGGGCAATGTTACTAGAGCCTAAAGCTCGATTAGTTTATTGTTTATAATTTATTATTATAATTGTTAAAATAAGAGATATGGCAAAATGTAATGTTACAAGTATTAAACACACAAAAAACAATCAATGAATTTTCTTGTCAATACAATTAAAATTATGTTTAAATTTGAGCTAACAACTTAATTTGTAAATACAATTACAATTTTAGTAATATTTTGTCACATTAGCAACCAATTTTGTTGAATTTAAAAATTTTAACAACAATTTATTGTAAGTTCAAAAATTATAATATTTTTTGTGTGAAGTTGGAATTTATAATTATAATTAAAATATAAATATTTTTTTTTAAAATTTAATTCCTTTAATTTTTTCTATGATTTTTCAGTGAATGACTAAAACCCCAGCCAATGCCATCTGCCACTGGCATTAATTCATCTCAAAACTTTACGAATGCCAGTTATGTGGCATTACTGCGATCATCTTTTATTTCTAATGTATTTTCCATATTCATCGCCTCTATTAGCCTTTAGCACATTGCTCGTTCGTATTTCCATTCTAATCTCTAGAGTTATTTGAAATATTAAAAACTTTTTAACCCAACCCTACAAACTAGTTTTGTATGCCTAAAAAATTCCAGCATTAGATTGTACATAATTCTCCAATGAAGCTGGATACTCAGGATAATTCTGGCGCAATAGACACATCTAACGAGGCATAATTCATGATTAGTTTGCAAAGTTTGCCGTACTCCTTCCAACGCCTACAACAATGCATGAGAATCCATCTCTTAATTTTTTGTTGCAATGCAAAGGAAAATCGGTCCCATTGGTATGCTTAACTATTTTTGAAATAATATTAAAATCTGGAAGTTTTTTAACATTTTACATTCGTAGATATGTGAGATATGTATGCGTATGTGTAGGGGGTTTTAATAGGGCGAAAAGAGTTTTGTGAAACTTTTTTTCAATACAATGCAAGAATTAGAATTTGGTGATTTCGTATGAAAATTGTGGTCAGACAATTTTATCAATAAAACAAAACTTCATTAGTCTATAATTTCGTTTTGCAAAAATAATTATTTTTGTTGTGTGTACATAGATACAAAAAGTAGATCTCTTTTATTGATATAAAAATAAAATGGGAATACCTCACTGATAAGAATAACAAATAAAAACTGAATTTTATTTCTAATGAAAATTTTGTCAGTTTCTTCTCCATAGAAAATTTTGTCAACATTTTATTTCTATAGAAAATTTTGTCAAAATTTTATTTTTATACAAAAATTTTGTCAACAAAGTTTTTTCTATAGAAAATTTTGTCAAGATTTTATTTCTATAAAAATTTTATTAAAATTTTATTTCGATAGAATAAATATATTGTCAAAATTTTATTTCTAACAAAAATATTTGTCAACATTTTATTTCTATAGAAAATTTTGCCAAAATTTTATTTCTATAGAAACTTTTGTCAAAATTTTATTTCTAAAAAAAATATTTGTCAAAATTTTATTTCTATAGAAAATTTTGTCAAAATTTTATTTCTAAAGAAACTTTTGTCAAAATTTTATTTCTATAGAAAATTTTGTCAAAATTTTATTTCTATAGAAAATTTTGTCAAAATTTTATTTCTACAGAAAATTTTGTCAACCTTTTATTTCTATAGAAAATTTTGTCAACATTTTATTTCTATAGAAAATTTTGTCAAAATTTTATTTTTATAGTTAATTTCGTCAAAATTTTAATTTCTATAGAAAATTGTATCAAATTTTTATTTCAATAGAAATTTTTATCAAATTTTTATTTCCATAAGACAAAATTTTATTTCTATAGTAGATTTTGTCAAATTTTTAATTTTATAGAAAATTTTGTCAAAATTTTATTTCTATAGCAAATTTTGTCAAAATCTTATTTTTATAAATAATTTTGTAAAAATTTTATTTTTATAGCAAATTTTGTCAAAATTTTATTTCAATAGAAAATTTTATTTCTATAGAAAATTTTGTCAAAATTTTATTTCTATAGAAAATTTTGTCAAAATTTTATTTTTATAGTTAATTTTGTCAAAATTTTTATTTCTATAGAAAAATTTATCAAATTTTTATTTCTATACAAATTTTTATCAAATTCTTATTTCCATAAGACAAAATTTTATTTTTATAGTAGATTTTGTCAAAATTTTAATTTTATAGAAAATTTTCTCCAAATTTTATTTCTATAAAAAATTTTCTCAAAATTTTATTTCTATAAAAAATTTTCTCAAAATTTTATTTCTATAGAAAATTTTGTCAAAATTTTATTTCTATAGAAAATTTTGTCAAAATTTTATTTCTATAGAAAATTTTGTCAAAATTTTATTTCTATAGAAAATTTTGTCAAAATTTTATTTCTATAGAAAATTTTGTCAAAATTTTATTTCTATAGAAACTTTTGTCAAAATTTTATTTCTATAAAGAATTTTCTCCAAATTTTATTTCTATAAAAAATTTACTCAAAACTTTATTTCTATAGAAAATTTTCTCTAAATTTTCTTTTATAGAAAATTTTGTCAAAATTTTATTTCTATAGAAAATTTTGTCAAAATTTTATTTCTATAGAAAATTTTGTCAAAATTTTATTTTGACAAAATTTTATTTTTATAGAAAGCTTTGTCAAATTTTTATTTCTATAGAAAATTTTGTCAAAATTTTATTTCTATAGAAAATTTTGTCAAAATATTATTTCTATAAAGAATTTTGTCCAAATTTTATTTCTATAGAAAATTTTGTCAAATTTTTATTTCTATAGAAAATGTTATCAAGTTTTTATTTCTATAGAAAATTTTATCAAATTTTTATTTCCATAGGACAAAATTTTATTTCTATAGAAAATTTTCTCAAAATTTTGTTTCTATAGAAAATTTTCTCAAAATTTTATTTCTATAGAAAATTTTCTCAAAATTTTATTTCTATGGAAAATTTTCTAAAGATTTTATTTCTATAGAAAATTTTGTCAAAATGTTATTTCTATAGAAAATTTTGTCAAAATATTATGTCTATAAAGAATTTTGTGAAAATTTTATTTCTATAAAAAATATTCTCAAAATTTTATTTTTATAGAAAATTTTGTCAAAATTTTATTTCTATAGAAAATTTTGTCAAAATGTTATTTCTATAGCAATTTTTGCCAAAATGTTATTTCTATAGAAAATTTTGTCAAAATTTTATTTCTATCGAAAATTTTGTTAAAATTTTATTTCCATAGGACAAAATTTTATTTCTATAGAAAATTTTGTCAAAATTTTATTTCTATAGAAACTTTTGTCAAAATTTTATTTCTATAGAAAATTTTGTCAATATTTTATTTCTATAGGAAATCTTGTCAAAATTTTATGTCTATAAAAATTTTTTGCAAAATTTTATTTCTATAGAAAATTTTGTTAAAATTTTATTTCTATAGAAAATTTTGTCAAAATTTTATTTCTTTAGAAAATTTTGTGAAAATTTTATTTCTATAGAAAATTTTGTCAAAACTTTATTTCGATAGAATATTTTGTCAAAATTTTATTTCTATAGAAAATTTTGTCAATATTTTATTTCTATAGAATATTTTGTCAAAATTTTATTTTTATAGTTAATTTTGTCAAATTTTTACTTCTATAGAAAATTTTATCAACTTTTTTTTCTATAGAAATTTTAATCAAATTTTTATTTCCGTAGGACAAAATATTATTTCTATAGTAAATTTTGTCAAAATTTTAATTTTATAGAAAATTTTGTCAAAATTTTATTTCTATAGAAACTTTCGTCAAAATTTTATTTCTATAGAAACTTTTGCAAAATTTTATTTCTATAGAAGATTTTGTCAAAACTTTATTTCTATAGAAAATTTTGTCAAATTTTATTTCTACAGAAAATTTTGGCAAAATTTTATTTCTATAGAAAATTTTTTCAAAATTTTATTTTTGGAGAAAAGAATTTTCTCCAAATTTTATTTCTATAAAAATTTTCTCAAAATTTTATTTCTATAGAAAATTTTGTCAAAATTTTATTTCTATAGAAACTTTTGTCAAAATTTTATTTCTATAGAAACTTTTGCAAAATTTTATTTCTATAGAAAATTTTGTCAAAATTTTATTTCTATAGAAAATTTGTGAAGTATCTCTTAGTTGGAGAGCAATATTTTGCAAAGTCTATCGAAACATAAAGAATTCTAGATTGGTAGAAATAGTACAAATCTATCTAGTTTGGCAAGCGTATTGCGGAACCAAACCAATATCACTATCCTCGTTAGACACTCTAAAATTCGAAGAACTCCCAAGCTGGTTCCTTCAAGGCAATAAGGAAATTTTGGGTTGTGTTTTTGATTGTTAAGCTGTATTCAAATGTGTTTTAGTGAAATAACCACCTTCGCAATCCAAGAAATGATGGAGTAATGATAATAATAACCTGATAAGTAAAATTCCAATGGAAATGTTCATCCATGCATGCATTAGAAATGCAAATCCTTTTTACAGACATTTTTAGGATCGATGAAGAAAGAGAGAATTATATACCATCTCGTTTTGCTTAAAGTATGGTAGCCAATAAAGAACTCTTCTACATCCAAACCTATTTGGAGGGATACATTGAAGATATAATATTCCTTTTTTGCCAGACACATTTACTGCGGGATACAATGATTATCGTCCTCATAAAGGCAAAATAAAAAATAAAGGATGCTCTCGTTAATGTCCAATGCTTTGGTGATGCACCTTTAGCAGCTGTTTTATTCGAGAAACATTGGATAGTAACCACAAACTCCAGCAAGCCCACCAAGAAACATTTTCTGCTGGAAGAGAGGCCATGTTTTTTTTGCATTGGAAGTGTAAAACAATGGCATTTATAAGGATTTAACTATTTCTCAACAACTTTACCATTAATAAAGCAACGATGGCACTTGGAACACAGAGAAAAAAAAATTGCATTATTTTAATTTTAGGTTTTCATATTTATGAGAATTAAAGAAAAAAATTTTCGCTTTAAAATTATTTGCAAAGAGATTGCTATAGAAACTAACCCCAGCATATCTACGGAAACAAATTACCGAAGATCGGCATCATCCTGATTGTACAATAATGGCATTCGGGCCCATTGCTGATGGCATACACACAATATTTTTTTCTGATTCTTCATGATTGAATTCCTCCAATAAATTTTTTAATTGAAACGTCTTCAATCACAAAAATGATAGTATCAATCACAGTTCTAATTGGACATAAAAATACTTTATTTAACAATTAATTGATTTCATAAGCAAATTTCAATTAATCTTTAATTTATTCAATTTAAAATTTATTTGATGGTGAGTACAAAACTCAATAAATTTTTAATTAAACACGTAACTATTTTCAATTAATTTCTCAGCTGACTTTGTGTTTTTAGTTTGATTAAAAGATTGTTTGTTTGAAATAATTTTTTAATTAAAAATTTCCATCACCCCTTTTAAAAGACTTTGTCTTCCGAGTTTGATTAAAAAGTTATTTGCATCATTTAATTTATTAACAGGTTGGCTGATAAGTCCCCGGTCTGACACATAGATGGCGTCACTAGTATTAAATGCATATTATTTTTATATAGTACCAACCTTCAAATGATTCGTGTCAAAATTTGACGTCTGTAATTCAATAAGTTTGTGAGATAGAGCGTCTTTTGTGAAGTAACTTTTGTTATTGTGGAAAAAATGGAAAAAAAGGAATTTCGTGTTTTGATTAAATACTGTTTTCTGAAGGGAAAAAATACGGTGGAAGCAAAAACTTGGCTTGATAATGAGTTTCCGGACTCTGCCCCAGAGAAATCAACAATAATTGATTGGTATGCAAAAGTCAAGCGTGGTGAAATGAGCACGGAGGACAGTGAACGCAGTGGACGCCCGAAAGAGGTGGTTACCGACGAAAACATCAAAAAAATCCACAAAATGATTTTGAATGACCGTAAATTGAAGTTGACCGAGATAGCAGAGGCCTTAAAGATATAAAAGGAACGTGTTGGTCATATCATTCATCAATATTTAGATATGCGGAAGCTCTGTGCAAAATGGATGTCTCGCGAGCTCACATTTGACCAAAAACAACGTGTTGATGATTCTGAGCGGTGTTTGCAGCTGTTAACTCGTAATACACCCGAGTTTTTCTGTCGATATTTGACAATGGGTGAAACATGGCTCCATCACTACACTCCTGAGTCCAATAGACAGTCGGCTGAGTGGACAGCGACCGGTGAACCGTCTCCGAAGCGTAGAAAGACTCAAAAGTCCGCTGGCAAAGTAATGACCTTTGTTTTTTGGGATGCGCATGGAATAATTTTTATAGATTATCTTGAGAAGGGAGAAACCATCAACAGTGACTATTATATGGCGTTATTGGAGCGTTTGAAGGTCGGAATCGCGGCAAACCGGCCCCATATGAAGAAGAAAAAAGTGTTGTTCCACCAAGACAACGCACCGTGCCACAAGTCATTGAGAACGATGGCAAAAATTCATGAATTGGGCTTCGAATTGCTTCCCCACCCACCGTATTCTGCTGATCTGGCCCCCAGCGACTTTTTCTTGTTCTCAGACCTCAAAAGGATGCTCGCAGGGAAAATATTTGGCTGCAATGAAGAGGTTACCGCCGAAACTGAGGCCTATTTTGAGGCAAAGCCGAAGGAGTTCTACCAAAATGGTATCAAAAAATTGGAAGGTCGTTATAATCGTTGTATCGCTCTTGAAGGGAACTATGTTGAATAATAAAAACGAATTTTGACAAAAAAATGTGTTTTTCTTTGTTAGACCGGGGACTTATCAGCCAACCTGTTAGTTGAAAATTTTTTCAACTGCAATCAACTTTTTAATTTGAGATATTTTGGTTATATTGAATTGGAGATATTTTGGCGATCGATTAAATGTCTACCTTGCTAATCTTACCAGTTATTTCACTGCTAAAATCCAATACCTCAGCTACACTATGCACTACATCCGTAGAAAACATCATAAACGCAGTGCACGTTTCAAAACTATCCGTTCATGAAAGTGAATCAACACACATCACCATGAAATCGAGAACTTCCGTGGACGAAATCGTGAACATTCCATTGTATTTTGGTACCATCCGTTCACGATTTTGGAACGTAATTTTTTATTGGTGTACATGGATTGAAAAAGTATACAGACAGTGTTAATGGTGAAACGATTCCGCCTATAAATTACCCCAAGATTCTCGGGGTCACATTTGACTGCCTCTTCAAGTCGTCTAACCATGCCAATGCAATTTGTGATAAGCTCCGTGGAAAAAGCAGGACCCTCAAGTCGCTTGCCGGCAGCACTAGAGGTGCGGATAAACAAAACTTTGTTCGCTACATGTAAGGAAATTTGCCGGTCAGTGGTAAACTATGCAGCGACAGTGTGAATACCTCAATCGAGAAACACACAGCGGAATATCATACAAACCTGGCAGAACGCTGCCCGTAGAACTGCGACAAGACGACTCCGCAGTACACCCCTGGATCATTTTTAAACGGAGACCAAGCGTGAGAAGACACACTATGTTGTCAAAGCATTATCTCATCCAAATCACCATATTGTGGATAGGCAACCACCACCCATGCGTGTAAGGATTCTCAGTCACACTATTCACTACATGGACGGCAATTAAAGTTCGCAATAATATGTTGTCAAAGCAGTATATTCTGGGTTGTTGGCGATAAGCCATCCAAATAACCATCTTGTGGATAGGCAACCACCACTCAGGAAAGTAAGGGGTTGATCTTCACCTTTAGAGCGCGAGAGAGGAGAGCAACCGTGGTGCAATGGTTAGCATGCCCGCCTTGTGTACACAGGTCAGGGGTTCAAACCCAGTTTCAACCAAATACCAAAAAGTGTTTCAGTGGTGGATTATCCCCTCTCAGCAATGCTGGTGACATTTCTGAGTGTTTCAAAGCTTCTCTAAGTGGTTTCACTACAATGTGCAACGCCGTTCAGACTCGGCTATAAAGAGGAGGTCCCTTGTCAGCACAATGAAATATGGCATCGGAGAGCACTCAGTGATAAGAGAGAAGTTCATCACTGTGGGAATAGTTTAAGTGAGCCTTAAATATCGGGCTGCCACTATACCTAACCTACAAAAGAGAACCTCTTGATCAGACAGCATACCAGACAGGTCTAAACAAGTTTCATGAGGATACTGTAGCTGAAACGGTGAGAAGTTACAAAGGTAATCGTGTTGTTCGAGTTCGACCACCGTCCATAGGAAAGAAGGAAAGGGACCTCCCGCGGCGGACCAGGAGGTTTTGGCCTAATTAAGTTTAGGCTACGCCTGCTTGCTAGCTTACCTGATTTACCCGACTCACCATCAGATGACTCTGCATACAGCCCATCATTATCGCATAGTTCCTTGATTTGGATACAAGCTGCAGTACCAAAGCACAGTACCAAATCACTCTGGATACCTCCCATTCTTGTTCCTTGATCTGGAAACAAGCTGATATACCAAATGCGTAAAAAACTCAAATGAAATCAACGAAAAACTGATAAGAAGGGTTTAACTTTTTCCCTCCTTTCGAGGGAAGCTGATTTCGGCTCAGGTTTAAACGGTGCAACGGCCTCCAAAAAAAAAGAAGCTTATGAATTGTTTTTTTTTTTTTTTTAATTTATTTATTTTTAAGAAATTTATCCTTAAAATTTAGAGTGTATAATCTTTTATGTTATGCCAATATTTGTTTCAGTGTAGACTTAAAGCTAACGAGTTCCCAAAAATATTTTAAAGAAGCCTTATCATTAGCTCGGAAACAATACGAAAATCCCCAAGGGAAGGTCTAAATGGATCCAAGGATCCAACTAAATTTTTTTTGTGTGTGGTCTTTGAATTCAAATCATCTCTCTCTCCGTTTTGTGAGTGTACACAAACATGACGATAGATTTTATATACCTCTTCCCTTAAACGAAAGTCTTAGTTGGCAAGGCGTTAAGATCCGAGAGGAATGCATAAATTTGTGTTAGTTTCTCTAGTTTTAATGGCTTTTTAGAGGATGAAATCCACTGGGAAACTAACACTTAAAATCCAACTGTGAAAATATATATTCCACTACTTCTGGCTAAGGATAGTTCACACTAGCCGTTTTGCCACCGTTCTATTGTTGTGGTATGAGAATCGTTACAATAAATTTTTGGCTATGGCAATAACAACAGCTTAAGGCGCATATAGAAGATGGTAAAGAAACTGCTGTAATCCTGTACTAGATAGTGCGGCAAAAAAAAAGGAAAGTAAAAAAATATTCTCTTTTTTGTATTAGCATCGAGTAAAAAGTGTAAACTTTGTAAGGTAGTTGTTATAATGGCCTTAGGTGTTGACGTCTTTATTGGTTGGTTAATAATCGAAAATGTTTGTAAATGTTGCCATTACCGAGAGCGAAGAGATTATATTAAAAGTAATAAATTTTCTAATGGAATGTGTATATGCGTTAAAGACAAGCAAACTATTTATAAAAATTCTGGGAAGGAGATCATTAGAAGGGATGGAAGAGATTTAACAAGTACCCTCAAAACAAGGTTACTTGAACCCAAAGATTTTGTCGGTCCTTTAAGGATTTTGGTAATGATTCCGAGGCCAAGATGCTGCATCTTTAAAAGTAAGACATTTTTAAGCGAAGTGAATCTAGGATCAATAAAATTAAAAATAGGATATAGATCTCATTTATAGAAATATTATTAATAAAGCTGTTCACGTAGAAACAAATTTAATAAAAAAACAAGTATATACAGCAGTAAGTTCGGCCGGGCCGAATCTTAAATACCCACCACCATGAACCAAATATAAGGGTCTCCTTTTAAGGATTTCAGGATTTCTGGAGGGCTTGAGGACACTTCCCGAAGATAAATTTAAAGATTTCACCTATGACGACTATATCAGATTCTGGATTTATAAGAACCATTTTTGTTTGAGTTTTAGAGGAATCATTAACATCTCTTGTAAGTGTGCAAGAAAATTATAAAATAAAGTCTTGATTTGAAATCTTAAATCTGCAGAAGTAAAATCTGGAACTATTACATTGAGTTTCAAGCAATTTTCATGATCAGTGCGCCTTCTACACCCTCAAGAAGTGAATTCGGTCTATATGGAGGCATTACCAAATGGACCGATAAAAACTTAATCCGATACACGTTTTTGTGAGCCTAAAATACCAGAATATTTACAATTTCAGGCAAATCAGATAAAAACTACGGGACCCAAGGAGTTAAATCGGGAGATCGTTCTTATAGGGGCTATACTAAAATATGGACCGATACTCACCGTTTCCGGCACACCTCTTTATGACCCGAAAATACCTCTAGATTTCCAATTTCAGGCAAATAGGATAAAAACTTCGGATTCTATAAGCCCAAGAAGTAAAATCGGAAAATCGGTCTATATGGGGGCTATACCAAAATATATACCGATACTCACCATTTTCGGCACACCTCTTTATGGTCCTAAAATACCTCTAGATTTCCAATTTCAGACAAATTGGATAAAAACTACGTTTTCTATAAGCCCAAGACCCCAAATCGGGAGGTCGTTTTATATGGGGACCATACCAAAACATGGACCGATACCCACAATTTTTGGCACACGTATTTGTGGTCACACAATACCTCTAGATTTCCAATTTCAGGTAAATTGAATAAAAACTGCGGTTTCTACAAGCGCAAGAAGTAAAATCGGGAGATCGGTCTATATGGGGGCTATACCAAAACATGGACCGATACTCGCCATTTTTGGCGCACCTCTTTATAGTTATAAAATACCTCTAGATTTCAAATTTCAGGCAAATTGAATAAAAACTACGATTTCTATAAGCCCAAGACCGCAAATCGGGAGGTCGGTTTATATGGGGACTATATCAAAACCTGGACCGATATAGCCCATCTTCGAACTTGACCTGCCTGCAGACAAAAGACGAGTTTGTGCAAAATTTCAGCACGATTGCTTCATTATTGAAGACTGTAGCGTGATTACAACAGACAGACAGACAGACGGACAGACGGACATCGTTATATCGTCTTAGAAATTCTCCCTGATCAAGAATATATATACTTTATATAGTCGGAAATCGATATTTCGATGTGTTACAAACGGAATGACAAACTTATTATACCCCCGTCACCATTCTATGGTGGTGGGTATAAAAATATATAAGGTCATGGTTAGACAAGCTCTTCCAATTTTCGACGAGTCATCAACGATGTGCGTGATGTCCTGATGGAAAACGAAGTTCTTTCTGTTGATCAGTTCTGGCCTTTGTTATATTAACCCACCATCATATAATGGTTATGGGGGTATAATAAGTTGGCCATTCCATTTGTAATACATAGGAAGTGTGGCTGATATGTATTGCAATCATTTTTTTTGTAAGAGCCCTATGCATTTAAATGTGAATAATTTTTTTGTTTCTCGTACCATTGCCCGCTACCGTGATATTGGTATCATCGCGTCAAAAAGGGGACGAAAGAAGCGGTAACAACACCAGAAATAGTCCGAAGAGTTAGGGCCAGATTTTAACGAAACCCACGCCGCAGTGGTAGGATAGGTTATGTGCATTACTCAACTAACAATAACAAACAAAACAAAATAAAATGTGGACAAAATTTTCTATACACTGAAAAAAAAGCATACTCGGTTCCAAAGATTTTGTCTTTACTTTAAAAAATTTGGTATTGATTCCGAGCCAAAGAAGCGGAGAATACAAGTAAGGATACTTTTAAGACACAATTCTCTTTTAAATTTAGGTTTTGTGTACTTGCTTCTAGGAAGCAAATTTTAATTTTTCGCATTCTCAGCTTTTTTTCTTCATATGCTATCAAAATCCGTTAAAAACGAGTTAACGGCAACTTTATTTTCCAAATTAGGACTCGACTTCCAGTAGAAATTATTCTATGTTTGAAGTAAAAAACTTCTTTAAAATAAAGTTTTGAAAAACATGTCCTATATTTGAACGATTTTTTGCTTTGTACTCAAGATGCAAAAAGACAACAAATTTAAAGACAATTTCATTAAATTTAAAGAATTTTTCTGAATTATTAAAGTCAAGTTGACATTAGCCTATACATTTTTTCTTTCATGTTAAGATACCCATTTTTAAGTCAAATCACTTAATTATAAGGACAATACGACTTCATTGAAAAGTTTATCGACTTTTGGACAAGGAAAATAACTTTATTTTAGAGAAATGCGTCTTCTATGCTAAGCAAAATTTGTATTCGTATTTTAAAGACATGCAATCTTTGACCTCACGACAATATTTTTTTCAGTGTAGAAATAAGATTTTGACAACATTTTCTATAGAAATAAAAGTTTGACAAAATTTTCTATAGAAATAAAATTTTGACAAAATTTTCTATAGAAATAAAATTTTGACAAAATTTTCTATAGAAATAAAATTTTGACAAAATTTTCTATAAAAATACAATTTTAACAAAATATATATAGAAATAAAATTTTCTATAGAAATAAAATTTTGACAAAATTTTCCATTGAAAAAAATTGTTGACAAAATTTTCGATAGAAAAAAAATTTTGACAAAATTTTCGATAAAAATAAAATTTTTACCAAATTTTCTATAGAAATAAAATTTTGAAAAAAATTTCTATACAAATAAAATTTTGACAAAATTTTCTATAGAAATAAAATTTTAACAAAATTTTCAATAGAAATAAATCTTTGACAAAATTTTTCTAGAGGAATAAAATTTTGACCAAAAATTCTATAGAAATAAAATTGTAACAAATTTTTCTATAGAAATAAATTTGACAAAATTTTCTATAGAATCAAAATTTTGACAAAATTTTCTATAGAAATAAAATTTTGACAAAATTTTCTCTAGAAACAAAATTTTGACAAACTTTTCTACTGAAATAAAATTTTGACAAAATTTTCTATAGAAATAAAATTTTGACAAAATTTTCTATAGAAATACAATTTTGACAAAATTTTCTATAGAAATAAAATTTTGACAAATTTTCTATAGAAAAAATATTTTGACAAAATTTTCTATAGAAAAAATTTTTTTTGACAAAAATTTCTATAGAAATAAAATGTTAACAAATTTTTCTATAGAAATAAATTTGACAAAATTTTCTATAGAATCAAAATTTTGACAAAATTTTCTATAGAAATAAAATTTTGACAAAATTTTCTCTAGAAACAAAATTTTGACAAACTTTTCTACTGAAATAAAATTTTGAGAAAATTTTCTATAGAAATAAAATTTTGACAAAATTTTCTATAGAAATACAATTTTGACAAAATTTTCTATAGAAATAAAATTTTTACAAAATTCTCTATAGAAATAAAATTTTGAAAAAATTTTCTATAGAAACAAAATTTTGACAAAATTTTCTATAGAAATAAAATTTTGACAAAACTTTCTATAGAAACAAAATTTTGACAAAATTTTCTATAGAAATAAAATTTTCTATAGAAATAAAATTTTGAAAAAATTTTCCATTGAAAAAATTTTAACAAATTTTTCTATAGAAATAAATCTTTGACATAATTTTCTATAGAAATAAAATTTTGACAAAATTTTCTATAGAAATAAAATTTTGTCCCACTTTTTTATAGAAATAAAATTTTGACAACATTTTCTATAGAAACATTTTTTTTTTTTGACAAAAGTTTCTATAAAAAAAAATTTAACAAATTTTTCTATAGAAATAAATCTTTGACAAAATTTTCTATAGAAATAAAATTTTGACAAAATTTTCTATAGAAACAAAATTTTGACAAAATTTTCTATAGAAATAAAATTTTGACAAAATTTTCTATTGAAGTAAAATTTTGAAAAATTTTTCTAAAGGAATAAAACTTTCACAAAAATTTTCTATTAAAATAAAATTTTGACAGAATTTTCTATAGAAATAAATTTTTGACAAATTTAAGGACGATTTCTTTAAATGAAAAATGATTTTTTACTTTAAGAACAATTTTCTTTAGTTTAAAGATATGCGACTTTGAAGAGGGGTGCAAATTTACTGGATTTGTGCCTTCAATTTAATGAAATAAAATTTAAATGCAATGTTGAATGAATCTTTAATTTAAAGAAAGTCGTTTTTAATATTGCGTAACCTTAAAATTAGGATGCGTAAACTTTCAGATTAGGCCAATATTTTTTTCAATGAAGACGTCGCTTCAATGGGAATTGGCCAAAATAGCGTAGAGCCACTTTCGTGCAGCATGTTATGGCTTTGGCGGCCGTTTGATGGTCATAATTCGTGCTCGAACAAATCCGAACTGATTAAAACATGCTATTTCCGACATTGTTAGCTTTTGAACCGCTTACTTTGAAGAATTACAACTCAGCCACTATGTATATAATTCCTTATTTTATTTGTCGCGATTCAACCTATCCCATAAATCTTTCTGGAGAGGTATGAGATCGACACCTGCGAAAACGTGATAAAAAACACATTACTTTAAAAATATCTTTAAAATCTGAATTGAGCAAATCAATGATATACAATATCCAATCCATTTATCATGTGTGGGAAAAGAAGACTATAGACAACGAAAGCACATAATATCCTTGAGACATGGAGTAATTCACATGATTTGCCGTAAGCCCAATTACGTGAAGCTCTATTTGTGTGAGGATCGACAAAAGCAAAGGTTCGACTATCTTGTACGAATGTGTGTGTGTGTGTATGTCTGTGTTAACGTCTATACAATTTAAAGACAAATAGTTTACTGTCACTCCAGAGGGTAATTGATAATCACATGTACGTGTAAAAAATACAAATAGAAAATTCGCAGAAAAATCGTAGTAAAAATCGTGGTGGAAACGAAACAACAGCTAACCAGCAGAGAGGATACGCACTTCAAAGTCTGGCGGTTAGGAAAGGAAAACAAGGAATCTTCACTTTGGTGTTGACACCGACAACCAAGTGGGAAAATAGGATACACAGTCATGAGATACAGTCAAATACAATTGATTGCCTGGCCGTCCGTCCGTCCACCCGTCTATTGGTGTCTAGCATAGATTGCTATTCGAGGTTTCTTGTTCTTGTCTGTTTGTATCCTTGATGCATCTTCATCGTCTGCATACAAAGTTCTTTGGTTGATAATGGTTCCCCCATGTACATGTCTACTTTATGTTTAGTTTCGACGATGTTACTTGCAACTTTTCTTTTCCCGGATTTCCCATTTTTAAGGGAAATTGTGTACTGTTGTTTCGCTTTTTTTGCACTAGAGGAGAAAAGACCGTACGAGTGCAGAAAAGTGATTGTGTGTGAACGTTAGTTCGAGTGCGGGTTATTTGGTTGATGTCAAATTCTGTCAAGATTATTGCAATCGTTTTTTTTTAATAGCAAAACACCACAACAACCCTACAGAACAATGATATGTATCTTAGCCTGATTTCAACGAGAGATTGTTTGTATGTCTTCGGGTTCTTTAAGATATCTTTGCAAAATGAGGAAAAATTCATCATACCTGTCCCGAGAGGGGGAATTTGATTTTGAAGGCGAATTAAATAGATCAGATGTGGTGGATATTTCAAAGCCTCAATTTTGGATTTGTCTATTTGATGAAATTAAAATCCATTTACCCCCATTTTCATAAAGCTGCGTTAGTGTTCCGTTAACTAACCAACTTTTAAACCGTATTATGGACGAAGCTGTCATCTTGTCTGTCTGTCCATAGGCCAGTTAGGAACTTAACTGACAAAAAATTTTCAGTTAAAGTTAACCGGAGAGAAGATATTTGCAATTTACTTTCTGTTAACTGGCAGTTAAAACCTAACGGAGCTACATGAAAATGGCCGTTAGAGTAAAAACTATTTGCGTAGAGTAATCCTAGGTTTTAATGTAATTCAATTATTTTCCCATATATCGAATCGCAAATGACCAAACTTTCGTTTGGCGATATGTTCTTAACCGCAAAAACATTCAAATTTAAATTTGCGCAACATGGTTCTATTTAATAAGAAATTTTTTGCATACTTTCAGGCTGCACCAATAAAATTATAGGTAATGTAATCGAATGTAAAATACAGTGCCTATTTCTAGGCGTTGTATTTAATATTAACACGTGATATGACGTTGTCAGTCGTATTTTTTTTTACGGGAATGGCCAAGAAAATTTCGACAACTCGGTCGCCAGATGTCACTCAATCCGTTGAAAGAGTATCAGAGACAGAGAATGAAGATGGCTGAAATTGGATTAATTCCGGCGGTGGGGGTTAAACGGCTGCACAGATGCAAATTTGTCTATTCGGTGCAGAGAATGAAGCCGCCGAGTCGCGCCGCCGAATATGTCGACGCCACTTAATCAAAAATATCGATTTAAATCAGAAAAATGTAATACTAATTGTCGTATGTTTTCTCAAAATTTGAACCTTCCACCCACAATCAATGAATTCCACTCTGCTATAATAACTTTGCGAAAAATTAGCTCACAAAATTTGAATGTAGAGTAAATTTAATTGTAAGATTGGTTGTACAACTAATCTCATTACCATTCGAATAACATCAAATTGATTTTATAATGGATAATTGTCTGCTGGACAAATTTATATCGGCTTAGTCGTCAAGCCGCCGCCACCGGAGGCAAAAATTTAGTGTCAGTCGCCGTCGAAAAAATGGGTCGGCTTCATTTTCCGATTCGGTGTCGGTCAATTATCCATTAAAAATTAATTTATTCAGATGAGACAACTTAATGTGCGCGGGGTCGACCGGTCAAAAATAGTCGGCGGTGCGATTCGGTACCTTTTCATGAGGTTGGTGTTGTGGATAACAAACATTTAAAAATATTTGTTTTTAGAAAACGTGTTGAAAAGTCCATATCAAGTTTTTATGGCTAAAATCGACAAAACAGCTTTTTACGTTTTAACGACGCAAGAAACGATATCGAAGTCATCAATAAAAAATTATGTTATATTATTGATGTCGATTTCTAGACAACATTCAAAGTCGATTAGTCAATTTTTCCCAAAATGTTCGGCCTATTTCGGGGCCGTTCAGAGTCTATTTTAAAAAACATCAGAAGTCATTCAGGTTTACAAAAATTCGATAACAATTTTATATTTTCTTTTTATTGAGCATTGTGTCAGAGACAAACCTATTTTGTTGCAACCTGGAGGGGTAAAAATAAGACAGCTTTGCCCCCGTCTGCGGAAACGAGCTTGTAATTCTCTTTCAAAAGAGTGCATTCATAGGTCAGGTGTCGCAAGAACTTTCATCTTTACAAATACAATCTTTGCATTTGCAATGGTTAGTATACCCGCCTTGCATACAAGGGCTCATGGGTTTATTCCTGGTTTCGATCAAGCAAACGAAACTTTTCAGCGTTGGATTTTTCCTCTCAGCTTCGGTAAGTGATTTCATCGTAATATGAAAAGCCGTTCGTCCCTTATCATTGGGCTAAACATAGAATCGAGCTGCACTAATTGATAGGAGAGAAGTTCGCCACTTTTGGTATCACAATAAGCGATGGTTTGTATCAAACATTTTTAGATTTATGACAGTCGCAAAGTTGTAAACGACGTAAACCTCCCATTCGCGTCGTAAATATAAAAAATTAACAAACTTCGCAAACTCAAAATACTGCAGTCGCGTCAGCTAGGCAGAGAATTCGATGATATCACAGATATGTGCGAAGAAGTTTCAATTCTCAGGAATGATCATAACGAAATTAAAAAAGTAAACTGGAGAATAGAGTTACTTCAATGGGAAAATTGCAATGTTCTATTCGATGGTGCAGTAGATGTGACTCGCTCATATTTAGCCTTTCACAAATTCCTGCAGACAGCGAAGGAAATCAACTACTTAAGTCTTGCATTAGTAAGCTGTTGTTTAGAGGAATAAATAATCTTATAAAAATCACTTTTTGACTTATATGGCCCAATTTCAATACTAATTCAAAATTGTCAAATCTCTAGCTACACTGAAAAAAAAGCATACCCGGTTCCAAAGATTTTGTCTTTACTTTAAAAAATTTGGTATTGATTCCGAGCCAAAGAAGCGGAGAATACAAGTAAGGATACTTTTAAGACACAATTCTCTTTTAAATTTAGGTTTTGTGTACTTGCTTCTAGGAAGCAAATTTTAACTTTTCGCTTGCTCAGCTTTTTTTCTTCATATGCTATCAAAGTCCTTTAAAAACGAGTTAACGGCAACTTTATTTTCCAAATTAGGACTCGACTTTCAGTAGAAATTATGCCATGTTTGAAGTAAAAAACTTGTTTAAAATAAAGTTTTGAAAAACATGTCATATATTTGAACGATTTTTTGCTTTGTAGTTAAGATGCAAAAAGACAACAAATTTAAAGACAATTTCATCAAATTTAAAGAATTTTTCTGAATTATTAAAGTCAAGTTGACCTTAGCCTATAAATTTTTTCTTTCATGTTAAGATACCCATTTTTAAGTCAAATCACCTAATAATATGGACAATACGACTTCATTGAAAAGTTTATCGACTTTTGAACAAGGAAAATAACTTTATTTTAGAGAAATGCGTCTTCTATGCTAAGCAAAATTTGTATTCGTATTTTAAAGACATGAAATCTTTGAACTCACGATATTTTTTTCAGTGTGTTCATTCGCTGATGCATTGAAATCTTGATGGGCATTATGGACCCTGCCAACCGGGAATAGTTTGAAGTTGCAAATTACAGATGGAAAACTAACAAAGTTTTCAATAAATATAGCAGCATATTTATGCATTCTTTTTATCGGGGAGCCATAATAAATTAAATTAAAAAATGTACATAATTTCTTTTATCTAAAATTAGGTTTAAGAGTTTTGCGACATACGTACTATACCGTCGTAAATGTATGCCGCAAACGTCACAGTTTGCGACAGGTCAATCCTGATCACAATGGACTGAAGAGTCAAAACGAGCCTAAAATAACCGACTGCTACTATACCTAACCTACTATATTAAGAGACAATTTAGAGTTATATAAACTCAAAAAAGTTAATTTTGATCCAAAGATGTTCACCTTCCTTTAGGGATTTTGGGATTGATTCCGAGCTGTTCAAAGCTGCTGCTTCCCTAAAACTTTTGAGCTATACACCTTCTAATCTAGTCTGTATATAAATAAAATTAGGATACGAATATAATTTATCGAATTTGTATTCCCAGTTTGCGATATATTAACAAAACTATTTATGTACAAATAAATTTCAAAAATCCAAAAGTCCAAATTATGAAAGATTCAAAGTAAAAATGGTATTCTGAATTAAAAAAAAAAAAAAAAAACAAAACCAAAACTTATATTTAAAGCTTTTTTATAAGTAGTCTAAAGATTTAATATCCCAGTCGATTTAAGGAAAGTTTCTTGAAACTAAAAATGTTTTTCTTTATTTCAAGGAAAATAGGTTTTATGTCAAACAAATACGACTCTAATAGAGGGACGCAAAATTTCAAAGTTTTGTTAAATGAAAATTTCTTCATTATAAAAAAATATATATTGTCTTTAATAATGTGCAAATATGCTTGACTTAAAATTTATCAGCACTGCCATATAGACGAAATCAACCGAATTTAGCTTTTCTTCTTCCTATTCAAGATTTGATACGATTTTATAAAAGTAGATTGTGGCACTTTTAATTTTGTGTTTTATTGCAGCAACAACTCTTACTACCCGCCTTAATGTGTTTACGAGATCCGCTAGTGATATGAAATGTATGTTGCCCATCTTCAGGATGTAAAAGCAATTCGAAAGATAAATTGTGTCAACTACAAAAAGGGGTGCATACTTCTAGGTGTTATATTCGAATGCGTTGCCAAACACAATACGATAAAATCATATATATTACCAATATTAAAATCCATTCCTGTTTAGTATTCTAACCGCAAAATCTGATTTTCTGCTTAACGATTTTTTTTTATAGATTAACCAACCTTTACCATAATTTAATATAATAACTAATTTTTTACTACTTTTGTGCATAATTCCGGGACATTTCAGATTATTTCCTTCCATCATTTGGCCAAAATGTTCCACTCCCTCCCTCACTACCTCATGTGTCTATTATATGGAGATTGGAATTAGTGTAATAAATAAAATTGAAATGGTTTCTCTTATGGCCGCGCTCCTTTTCTCTGTTATCCGACTATTCGCTCTTTTCTCACTCTACGTGAACATTATGATATTGGGGTTTGGTGGGCTGCAAATTTATTTGAGGTTGTATGTTTTTTGTCTAAAATTGTTTCTGTTGTATCCTGAAATGAGACCAACGAATCATTCGTTTGTGGCCCGATATAAAATGATTGAAGTAACTTTACCATTCCAGCAAACCACGATAATAACTATTTAGACTAATTTGAGGTTTTTATTTATTTATTTGAATTTGGTTGCTGCTGTCTGCTTACATATATGAAGCCGCCGATACAAATTTCATTTTAATGTAAAAATTCAATTTGTTGTTCTTGTTTTTAGGGATATATGAATGCAGCAGAACGTGAATAAACTGTGACAAAAATCGGGACAATTTTTTTTGTCTACCGTTGTTGAAGTAAAGATTTTAGCTAATATATCAGAAGACAAAAGTCATTTGATATATTGCATGTTAGTTACACAAGAACTCTAACTTGTATTTGGAAGAGAATAAAAAATTGATAAATGAGATCTGTAATTAGAGTGAAGGTTTTTTGAAAGTCGGGTTTTCTTTTACAAAACTGGGGGATCGTAGTTTTTGAAACAAATAACCCGCATAACCGGTTCAACCTGTTTTCATAAAAACACGTAATTTTAATGGGAACGTTTGCCACAGTTGGTAGTGTTCTACTAACAAAAATTGTATATTTGTTACTGTTTGGCAGATTAGTAGAATTTTTGATGTTTTGGTAGATTTTGCAAAATACTCCTCTTCAACTAAGAGCTACTTCACAAATTTTCTATAGAAATTTTCTATAGAAATAAAATTTTGAAAACATTTTTTATAGAAATAAAAATTTTGGCAAAATTTTCTATAGAAATACAATTTTGGCAAAATTTTCTATAGAAATAACATATTGGCAAAATTTCTTATAGAAATAACATTTTGACAAATGAAATACAATCTTGAAAACAAAAAAAAATTCTATAGAAATAAAATTTTGAGAAAATTTTCTATAGAAATAAAAATTTTCTATAGAAATCAAATTTTGACAAAATTTTCTATAGAAATAAAATTTTGAACAAAATTTTCTACAGAAATAAAATTTTGACAAAATTTTCTATAGAAATAAAATTTTGACAAAATTTTCTACAGAAAAAAATTTTTGACAAAATTTTCTACAGAAAAAAAAATTGACAAAATTTTCTATAGAAATACAATGTTGAAAAAATTTTCTATAGAAATACAATTTTGACAAATTTTTCTATAGAAATAAAATTTTGACGAAATTTTCTGTAGAAATACAATTTTCAGAAAAATTTCTATACAAATAAAATTTTGACAAAATTTCTATAGAAATAAAATTTTGACAAAATTTTCTACAGAAAAAAAATTTGACAAAATTTTCTATAGAAATACAATGTTGACAAAATTTTCTATAGAAATACAATTTTGACAAATTTTCTATAGAAATAAAATTTTGACGAAATTTTCTGTAGAAATACAATTTTCAGAAAAATTTCTATACAAATAAAATTTTGACAAAATTTCTATAGAAATAAAATTTTGACAAAATTTTCGATAGAAATAAAATTTTGACAACATTTTCTATAGAAATACAAAGTTGACAAAATTTTCTATAGAAATACAATTTTGACAAATTTTTCTATATAAATAAAATTTTGACAAAATTTTCCATAGAAATAAAATTTTGAGAAAAATGTCAATAGGAAGAAGATATTGGCAAAATTTTCTATAGAAATAAAACTTTGATAAAATTTTCTAAAAAAAATTTTGACAAAATTTTCTATAGAAATTAAATATTCAGAAAAATTTCTAAGAAATAAAATTTTGACAACGTTTTCTAAGAAATAAAATGTTGACAAAATTTTCTATAGAAATAAAATTTTGACAAATTTGTCTATGGAAATAAAATTTTGACAAAATCTTCTATAGAAATAAAATGTTGACCAAAAATTTCTATAGAAAAGAATTTTGACAAAATTTTCTATAGAAATACAATTTTGACAAAATTTTCTATAGTCATAAAATGTTGACAAAATTTTCTATAGAAATAAAATTTTGACAAAATTCTCTATAGAAATAAAATTTTGACAAATTTTCTATAGCAATACAATTTTGACAAAATTTTCTATAGAAAAAAATTTCGACAAAATTTTCGATAGAAATAAAATTTTGACAAAATTTTCTATAGAAATACAATGTTGACCAAATTTTCTACAGAAATGAAATTTTGACAAATTTTCTATAGCAATACAATTTCGACAAAATTTTCTATAGAAAAAAATTTTGACAAATACAATTTTGACAAAATTTTCTATTGAAATAAAATTTGACAAAATTTTCTATAGAAATAAAATTTTGACAAAATTTTCTATAGAAATAAAATTTTGACAAAATTTTCTATAGAAATAAAATTTTGACAAAATTTTCTATAGAAATCAAATCTTAACAACATTTTCTATAGAAATAAAATTTTGACAAAATTTTCTACAGAAAAAAAAATTTTGACAAAATTTTCTACAGAAAAAAAAATTTTGACAATATTTTCTATAGAAATAAAATTTTGACAAAATTTTCTATAGAAAAAAATTTTGACAAAATTTTCTATAGAAATAAAATTTTGACAAAATTTTCTATTGAAATAAAATTTTGACAAAATTTTCTATAGAAATACAATGTTGACAAAGATTTCTATAGAAAGAAGATATTGGCAAAATTTTCTATAGAAATAAAATTTTGGCAAAATTTTCTATAGAAATAAAATTTTGGCAAAATTTTCTATAGAAACAAAATTTTGGCAAAATTTTCTATAGAAAGAAAATTTTGACAAAATTTTCTATAGAAATTAAATTTTCAGAAAAATTTCTATAGAAGTAAAATTTTGACAAAATTTTCTATAGAAATAAAAAAAAATTGTCTATTTTCTATAGAAATTAAATTTTCAGAAAAATTTCTATAGAAATAAAATTTTGACAAAATCTTCTATAGAAATAAAATTTGACCAAAAATTTCTATAGGAAAGAATTTTGACAAAATCTTCTATAGAAATAAAATTTGACCAAAAATTTCTATAGAAATAAAATTTTGACAAAATTTTCTATGGAAATAAAATTTTGATAACATTTTCGATAGAAATAAAATTTTGAAAAAATTTTCGATAGAAATAAAATTTTTACAAAAAAAAATCTATAGAAATAACCTGTTGACAAAGATTTCTATAGAAATAAAATTTTTTGAAAAATTTTCTATAGAAATTAAATTTTGACAAAGATTTCGATAGAAATACAATTTTTTTGAAAAATTTCTATTTACAAAATTTTAACAAAACTTTGTAGGAAGTAAAATTTTGATAAGATTTTCTTTAGAAATAAAATTTTAATAAAAATTTCTATAAAAATAAATTTTAGACAAAATTTTCTATAGAAATAAAATTTTGACAAAATTGTCTATGGAAATAAAATTTTGCAAAAATCTTCTATAGAAAGGAAATTTTGACAAAATTTTATATTGGAAGAAAATTTTGACAAAATTTTCTATAGAAATTAAATTTTCAGAAAAATTTCTATAGAAATAAAATTTTGAAAAAATTTTCTATAGAAATAAAAAAAATTGTCTATTGAAATAAAATTTGGACAAAATCTTCTATAGAAATAAAATTTGATCAAAAATTTCTATAGAAAAGAATTTTGACAAAAATTTCTATAGAAATAAAATGTTGACAAAATTTTCTATAGAAATAATATTTTGACAAAATTTTCTATAGAAAAAAAAATTTGACAAACTTTTCTATAGAAATAAATTAAAAATTTTACAAAATTTTCTATAGCAATAAAATTTTGACAAAATTTTATATAGAAATAAAATTTTGACAAAATTTTATATAGAAATAAAATCCTGACAAAATTTTGGTAGATTAGTTATGGCTCAAGTGGCAACCGTGTTGTTGAATTGAAAACACCGGTTGACCGAAAATGGGATTTTCACGAAAACCGACAGTCCGTGTACGAAGGTAAACTGGTCCCCCGGTTTTGATCACTCTATCTGTAATCTAGTTTTAATTTTTTAGATCTGGATAGCTTCCTAAGAAATTTTCTATTTTAAGAAAAACGTATTAAAATCTTTGGATTCAAGCTAACTTTGTTTTGAGTTTTTATTTTTCAAAAAGTCGAAAGTCGCGACATAAAAGGTGACTATTCAAAAATTGTAAGTGAGAGTTTTTTTTTTTAATTTGGAATAAGACGACTTTTCCAAAACCCGAAAATCGTTTGTCACAGTCGAATAATTTAAAACTGTTTTTTGAAAAAAGTTCGATTCTTCTTACAATATCTAATAAATAGATACAAGGAATTATGAAGTGAAATATATATATAAAAAATAAAGTAATAATACTTAACCATTTAATATGCACAGTGTATCCATAAATTTTATACAAATGCATTAGAAACGATATACATTTGTATAAATAACAACATTTTTGGAATTTTGTTTATCGCATAAATTTTAACAAAAATCACAACATTTTCTATTTTAAGTATCATTCAAATATGCAAATGCCAAATGGTACATCATCCTGATATATTCTATACATATACATCCCGTCCCCACTTCATTGATGGTCCCATTCGAATGTGATTGGTTTTTTTGGGAGGGTGATTTCAGCGAAGGACGATTGATTTGTAGTCTCATAAAACTGTCAAATGGACAGCCCAAGATGGACGGACAATCTGGTGGTAGACCAACCGAAATATTCACAACTACTTTCACATATCACGAATTTATTCGACCAAAATCACCCCTTTGCCGAAAAACAATAAACAAAAACTGAAATAAATATTCAGAGGATAAATGGAATAGAGGAGATGATAGCATCAAGAGTACAGTTGTTACTTGCCCGGTATTTGAAATATTTCAATTTATTGCGAATTACACATTCATTTCAGGGCAAATAGTTTTTCGAACCATTTTTGCAATATACATGGAATGTCGATTGTAATACAAAAGACTTCAGCATAAATATCATATATTTATTTCTATTATTTTTTTTTTGTAAAAATGGCAAATATGCATTTGCCATTCGCTGATATGGACAAATTGTTCGGTGGTCCAACACATATCTGATAAAAAGATTTTTATATCAAATGGATTTTGTTTTTTTTTTTCTCTCTTTTATTTTGACTGATATCTATTGAAATAAAATATAATGGATGTTTCTAATGAGAAATTACTTCAAATGAGTATGTACATGGAAATCGTAAAGGAAAATTTTTTTTTATGAAAACAAGTAAGGACGAAATACAATCCAAAATAGTTTACGAATATCCACAATTGTTGACCTTTAGTTATGTTTTTTTTTAGGTAGAGATATTTTAAGCTAGCATCCCAACCACAAGGGGCTATCGTTTGAGCCTTCCAGCATTCAACGGCCTTAACCTACACCCAGTCGAATATTAAATATTCACCATCATGAATCCAATGTAATATTTTCCTATGGAAACTCTTCATCGTAATGTGTTACTTACCAGCTATACCGGTATGAAATGAGCGTTTTTTATACCCTCCACCATAGGATGGGGGGTATATTAACCTTGTCATTCCGTTTGTAACACATCGAAATATTGCTTTAAGACCCCATAAAGTATATATATTCTGGGTCGTGGTGAAATTCTGAGTCGATCTAAGCATGTCCGTCTGATGAAATCACGCTCAATTCCGAACGAAAAAAGCTATCGACTTAAAACTTGGCACAAGAAGTTGTTATTGATGTAGGTCGGATCGTATTGCAAATGGGACATATCGGACCACTTTTACGTATAGCCCCCATATAAACGGACCCTCAGATTTGGCTTGCGGGGCTGATCGGATGGGATGAAATATGCTTCTAATAGAAGCATATTTCATCCGATCCGATCAGCTCCGATCAGCTTCTAATAGAAGCATATTTCATCCGATCCGGCTGAAATTTGGTACATGGTGTTGGTATATGGTCTCTAACAGCATGCAAAAATTGTTCCACATCGGTCCATAATTATATATAGCCCCCATATAAACCGATCCCCAGATTTGACCTCCGGAGCCTCATGGATGAGCAAAATTCATTCGATTCGGTTGAAATTTGGTACATGGTCTCTACCAACCATGCAGAAATTGGTCCATATCGGTCCATAATTATATCTAGCCCCCATATAAACCGATCCCCAGATTTGACCCCCGGAGCCCTTTGGAAGAGCAAAATTCTCCCGATCCGGTTGAAATTTGGTACGTGGTGTTAGTATATGGTCTCTAACAACCATGCAGAAATTGGTCCATACCGGTCTTAATTATATATAACCTCAATTTAAACCGATCCCCAGATTTTACCTCCGAAGCTCATCCGCTCCGGTTGAAATTTGGTATGTGGTGAAGCTTTTACATTGCGCTAGTATATGGCCACTAACAACCATGCCAAAATTGGTCCATATCGGTCTATAGTTATACATAGCCGATCCCCAAAAATAATCTACCAAAATTTTATTTCTATAGAAAATTTTGTCAAAATGTTATTTCTATAGAACATTTTGTCAACATTTTATTACTATACAAAATTTTGTCAAGATTTTATTTCTATAGAAAATGTTGTCAAAATTTTATTTCTGTAGAAAATTTTGTCAAAATTGTATTTCTATAGAAAATTTTCTCAAAATTTTATTACTATACAAAATTTTGTCAAGATTTTATTTCTAAAGAAAATTTTGTCAAAATTTTATTTCTATGGAAAATTTTGTCAAAATTTTATTTCTATAGAAAATTTTGTCAAAATTTTATTTTAATTTTGTCAAACTGAATTATATACGTATTTAATCGGCCTTTTTTGTTTAATATATACCCGTATGGACTAACTTACAATTGAGAAGACGGTGTTAAGAAGTTTTAAGATACCTTGCCATCGGCAAGTGTTACCGCAACCCAAGTAATTCTTTAGTACAAGTTTCTATGCAATCCATGGTGGAGGGTACATAAGATTCAGCCTGGCCGAACTTACGGCCGTATATACTTGTTATCTTTCCCATAGCTTTTAAACGGTCAGAAATTGTTTGTTGTGCAACATTTAATATTGCTGTCGTGTGCTTTTGTCTCAAAGTGTCATGTCCATCCAATTCGGCGTCAAAAAATTTTTTGGTGGTCTTCCACGTTATTCATGTTGCTTCTGATAGAGCATGATCACCATATGTCTCGCCAAGCATTCGATGCGACTTTGCAACACTTTTCTTCAAATGAAAACAAAAAATTAATGCTTTCCGTAAATCATCACTTTCTGGTACAAAATTTAACATTTTTAACACGATGAAAAAATATGATATTGTTTGTTCAATGACTTGATGTATACTAAATATTTTCCACAGATGTCATAGCAAACAAACAAAAAAATTAAGGGCTCATTCACAACAAATGTTTCCTATCGAGACATTTTTATCTTGGCGCTCACTTCATGCCGGTATACCTAGTATACAGAATTTCAGGTGGATTTGGTTACAGATACTCTCTCAAGCAATCATTTATATCAAAGCATGGACCGATACACACCATATATGGGGGCTGTACCGAAACGTGGACCGATACATCAGCACACTTGTTTATAGACCTAATATACCCCTACATTTTCAATTTCAGGCAAATCGAATAAAAATAAATCAAATTTGACCTGCTTACAGGCAAAAAAAGAACGTGTGCCGAATTTAAGCACGATTGCGTCATTTTTGAAGAATACAGCGTTACAGACAGACATGTACAGACGGACATTTTTATATAGTCTTCGAATTTCTCTCGCTCAAGAATAGATATACTTTATAAAATCGGAAATCGATATTTCGATGTGTTACCAACGGATTGACAAACTTATTGTACCACCATCACGATTCTACGGTGCTGGGTGTAAAATGGTTAACTTTACCAGAAATGATCCGAAAATTGAAGGTCAGACTTGATCAAATTCCATGCCAAGATGGAGGAAAAATTGCTCGTGATCTAAACACATCGCGAGAACGGAGGCCAATCAAGTTCCAAAAATTGCGAGAGCTCACCGATGCACAAACAAGTTATTTATAAAAGTTAGAAAAGAATTTTGTTTTCTCCGATGAGAAGCCATTCCAAACTTAGTATGCGGCTTCACTTGCCAAAGAGGCCATCGATTGACCACAAGGACTTGGGCCGCCGGTGTTTCTTGCTTGATTTTTATCGTAAAATGGCCACAAAGTCACTAGATTTCAACTTGTTTGATTTTTGCGCCTGGGGCATTTTGGAAAATCATGTCAATAATCTCAAAATGGCGTTTCGCCGAGAAAGGCGTACGGTTTTGTCGATATTGAACTTATGTGTATGGTCATTAAACTTTATACCCACGTTTAGTTCATAAAATGTTTCACACATATTTAACAAAAAACAAATTTTTGAAAATTGTCGAAAATTTCGAAAACAAAATATAAAATTTAACTACAAACAAATAATTTATGTTGCAATAAATATAAATTAAAATTAGCATTAGTTTAACTATGGATGTTTTTCAGTGTATTTAAAGACAACATTTAAAATAACTGAGATATTGAATCTTTGGATTAAAGCAACATATTTTTCAAATATAGGCTAATACCTATTTTGAGAATTTTTCATCGTTGGTTTACATTTTTTTTTTTTCAAATTAAGAAGACATTTTTTATTTGAAGTATCTGTTGTAATTTTTAAACTGACAGCGGACTTGTTTTAAAGAGTCCGTAACACTTGGTGGTATCCGATCCAGCTGAAATTTGGTACATGGTGTTAGTATATGGTCTCTAATGACCATGCAAAAATTGGTTCACATCGGTCCATAATTATATATAGCCCCCATATAAACCGATCACCAGATTTGACCTCCGGAGCCTCTTGGAAGACCAAAATTCATCTGATTCAGTTGAAATTTGGTACGTGGTGTTAATATATGACGTCAAACACCCATGCAAAAATTGGACGAAATGGGTCCATAATTATATATAGGTCCCATATAAACCGATCCCCAGAGTTGACCTCCGGAGCCTCTTGGAATAGCAAAATTCATCCGATTCGGTTGAAATTTGGTACGTGATGTTAGTATATGGTATCCAACAACCATGGAGGAATTTGTTCATATCAGTCCATAATTATATATAGCCCCCATATGAACCGATCCCCTGATTTGAACTCCGGTGCCTTTTGCAAAAGCAAAATTCATCCGATCTGGTTGAAATTTGGAACGTGGTGGTAGTATATGATATTTAACAACCATGCCAAAAGTGGTCCATATCAGTCCATAATCATATATAGCCCCCATATAAACCGATCCCGAGATTTGGTTTTGGAGCCTCTTGGAGGAGCAAATTTCATCCGAGTCAGTTGAAATTTGTTACATTGTGCTAGTATATGGTCGTTAACAACCATGCCTAACTAGGTCCTGTCTATAGTTATATATAGTCCTCAGATAAATCGATCCCCAATCACACAAAAATTAGTCCATATCAATAATTGTATATAGCCCCCATATAAGCGACCCCCATATTTCACTTCTGGCTCCCTACGTACCGTGCAATAGTCCATATCGATTCGTAATTATTTGTAGACTTACCTACACATACCTTTTTTGTCTAATATATACCACGTATGGACTAACTCACAATTTAAAAAATGATTTAAGATACCACAACCCAAGTAATTCGATTGAAGTAGAAGTTTCTACGCAATCCATGGTGGAGGGTACATAAGATTCGGCGTGGCCGAACTTACGGCCGTTTATAATTGTTTTTTTTTTTCAAATTAAGAAGCCTTTTCTTATTTTGAAGTGTCTTATCTTGACTTGTTTTAAAGAGTCCGATTCTTTGGCTCGGCTTCAATAATACGTCCTTTAAAGAAGCTCAACATTTTTGGATCAAGTAAACTTTTACACTGAAAAAAATATTGACTTAATATGAAAGATTATGCAATCTATATTTTAGGACATGAAATTATCAATTATTTTAATTAAAGGAAAGTTTATAAACTTTGCTTCAAAAGTTTTTTTCCATTAAATTTTAGGACACAAGATAGAGGATAATAGATATACACAAAAAATAATTTTTTGCCCATATTCATAATAATTTTGTAGGTTTATCGAAGGAATTTTTATGGTAATAGTAGGTTTAAAGTTTATGTTAACTTTTTATGAATATGGGGGTTTATCTTCAATCGTAAATTAATTCATCCACTTAATTATTAAATGAAATGTCTTCAATCACAGAAATTATAGTATAAATCACCAAAGTCAATAAAAAAATTAATTTATACAACTCATTTTCTTCAATTAATTAATCAATTAAATTTTTAATTGAATATTTTTTAAAACTCAATTAAAATTTTAATTGGAAAAATTTTCGCGATATTTTTTTCTGTGTAGGCGAAAAAATAAATTATAATAAATTTTCCGTCCCATTTCCTGAAGTTAATAGTATTCTTCCTTGTGCGAAAAAATAATCCTTTACAAAGTTGCGACCTCTATCATCGTCTGAACAAAAAGTAGGTGGACAGACAGCCAAAATTAGGCCGATCAAGGAAATTATTGCGAGCCGATCGCAATATATAATGTAGAACCTATTAGGAACATTTTCATGCAGATCATGGGGACACACACATAAAATTTGTTTATTTTATCATCACTACAACGAAGAACTTTTATTCTGTGTGCACAAGAACATGCCTGCTTTATATCTACAAGTAACTGGTAACTGGAAAGTGCGTATGTCCTATCAAGTTTTGTTGTTTTTCTCGTTGCTTTGAAGGCTCTGCATAAATATGAACACATACTCGTTCGTATTTGTATGTGTCACTTGCATTTACCAAAACTATGATATGCATTGTTCTGAGCAAATAAATTTATGAACATCAATGAATCATTTTTAATCAATGACTAATAAATTATTGACAGAATTTGTGATACTTGTTCGTTGAAAAATTATTTGTGTTTGTAGGTGCAGACAAACACGTACGCATGTATCTCCACTTTTTTGTGGGATCTGCATAACCTACACATTGACAGTTGTAGTTGCATGTCCTTGTTCAGTATAGAAATTGACAACAAAATCACGTGCAAAAGTAAATTTATATGTGTAGGCTACACGGATGAAAAAGACTGTTTTTCATATGTTTGGGTGAAAAAATTATATGTTTGGAACTCAAATTTTTTAACACAATATTTTTAAGTGCAAGCATATAATGTTCATAAATTAGCATAACATGTTTGGGACATTTAATGTTAATATGTTAGAACATATTACGTTTGGGACATACAATGTTTGTAAATATAATATGCTTAGATGCAAACATATATTAATTTGGAAATAGCCTATAAACATATATGAGTAAAATAATAGAAGTAACCAATTGGCGCCTTAAAAATATATCCACACAAAGAAAATTTCATTAAAATTTTTTACTACCAGTGTATGCGTCAAGGTGAAACATATTATGTTTGAACAATACAAACAATATTTTGTTTAGACCAATCCTGAAAATATATATGCTTGAAGCAAAATGTGTTTGGGGTATATGTTACAAAAGCGATTTTTTTTGAGGGTGTATATACAACAAGTACATACGGCCGTAAGTTCGGTCAGGCCGAATCTTATGTACCATCCACCATGGATTGCATAGAAACTTGTACTAAAGACTGTCATCCACAATCGAATCACTTGGGTTATGGTATCTTAAAACTTCTTAACATTGTTTTCTAAACTGTGTAGTAGAGAGCCAGAATTGAAATATGGGGGCTATATACAATTATGAACTTGATATGGACCAATTTTTGTGTGATTTGGGATCGATTTATCTGAGGGCTATATATAACTATAGACCTATATGGACCTAGTTAGGCATTGTTGTTAACGGCCACATACTAGCACAATATACCAAATTTCAACTGACTCGGATGAAATTTGCTCCTCCAAGAGGTTCCAAAACCAAATCTCGAGATCGGTTTGTATGGGGTCTATATATGATTATGGACTAATATGGACCACTTTTGGCATGGCTTTTAAATATCATATACTACCATCACGTACCAAATTTCAACCAGATCGGATGAATTTTGCTTCTCCAAAAGGCACCGGAAGTCAAATCTGAGGATCGGTGTATATGGGGGCCACATATATAATTATGGACTGATATGAACCAATTCCTGCATGGTTGTTGGATACCATATACTAACATCACGTACCAAATTTCAACTGAATCGGATGCATTTTGCTCTTCTAAGGGGCTCCGGAGGTCACATTTGGGGATCGGTTTATATGGGGGCTATATATAATTATGGACTGATTTCGACCAACTTTTGCATGGGTGATTGAGACCATATATTAACACCACGTACCAAATTTCAACTGAATCAGATGAATTTTGGTCTTCCAAGAGGCTCCGCAAGCCAAATCGGGGGATCGGTTTATATGGGGGCTATATATAATTATTAACCGATGTGGACCAATTTCTGCATAGTTGTTAGAGACCATATACTTACACAATGTACCAAATTTCAGCCGGATTGGATGAAATTTGCTTCTCTTAGAGGCTCCGCAAGCCAAATCGGGGGATCGGTTTATATGGGGGCTATATATAATTATGGACCGATGTGGACCAATTTGCGCATGGTTGTTGGAGATCATATGCTGACACCATGTATGAAATTTCAGCTGGATCGGATGAGTTTTTTTCTTCCAAGGGGCTTCGGAGGTCAATTCTGGGGATCGGTTTATATGGGGGCTATATATAATTATGGACCGATTTTGACCAATTTTTGCATGGGCGTTTGACGTCATATATTAACACCACGTACCAAATTTCAACCGAATCAGATGAATTTTGGTCTTCCAAGAGGCTGCGGAGGTCAAATCTGGTGATCGGTTTATATGGGGGCTATATATAATTATGGACCAATGTGGTCCATTTTTTGCATTGTCATTAGATACCATATACTAAAATTTGCTTCTCTTAGAGGCTCCGCAAGCCAACTCGGGGGATCGGTTTATATGGGGGCTATATATAATTATTAACCGATGTGGACCAATTTCTGCATAGTTGTTAGAGACCATATACTTACACAATGTACCAAATTTCAGCCGGATTGGATGAAATTTGCTTCTCTTAGAGGCTCCGCAAGCCAAATCGGGGGATCGGTTTATATGGGGGCTATATATAATTATGGACCGATGTGGACCAATTTGCGCATGGTTGTTGGAGATCATATGCTGACACCATGTATGAAATTTCAGCTGGATCGGATGAGTTTTTTTCTTCCAAGGGGCTTCGGAGGTCAATTCTGGGGATCGGTTTATATGGGGGCTATATATAATTATGGACCGATTTTGACCAATTTTTGCATGGGTGTTTGACGTCATATATTAACACCACGTACCAAATTTCAACTGAATCAGATGAATTTTGGTCTTCCAAGAGGCTCCGGAGGTCAAATCTGGTGATCGGTTTATATGGGGGCTATATATAATTATGGACCAATGTGGTCCATTTTTTGCATGGTCATTAGATACCATATACTAAAATTTGCTTCTCTTAGAGGCTCCGCAAGCCAAATCGGGGATCGGTTTATATGGGGGCTATATATAATTATGGACCGATGTGGATCAATTTGTGCATGGTTGTTAGAGATCATATGCTGACACCATGTACCAAATTTCAGCCGAATCGGATGAAATTCGCTTCTCTTAGAGGCTCCGCAAGCCAAATCGGGGAATCGGTTTATATGGGGGCTATATATAATTATGGACCGATGTGGACCAATTTTAGCATGGTTGTTAGAGATCATATGCTGACACCATGTACCAAATTTCAGCTGGATCGGATGAAATTTGCTTCTCTTAGAGTCACCGCAAGCCAAATCGGGGGATCGGTTTATATGGGGGCTATACGTAAAACTGGACCGATATGGCCCATTTGCAATACCATCTGACCTACATCAATAACAACTACTTGGGCCAAGTTTCAAGTCGATAGCTTGATTCGTTCGGAAGTTAGCGTGATTTCACGAGACGGACGGACGGCCGGACATGCTCAGATCGACTCAGAATTTCACCACGACCCAGAATATATATACTTTATGGGGTCTTAGAGCAATATTTCGATGTGTTACAAACGGAATGACAAAGTTAATATACCCCCCATCCTATGGTGGAGGGTATAAAAACAAAACTTATGTATTTATACGGAAATTTCTTATTATGTATTAAGGGTACTCAATAGAGTACCAACTTGGCTTTAATACTCAAATTTAAAAGAGAATTGTGCCTTAAATTTGTTCTTACTTCAATTCTCAGCTTCTTCGGCTCAGAATCAATACCAAACTCATTAGTGTAAAGACAAAATCTTTGGAACCGGGCAAGCTGTTTTTTGTAGTGTATGCAAGATTTTCCACGTTGAATGATTATATTTAGAAATCATGTTAAAAATTTAATTAATTTAATTTAATTGCTATGATGTGATATATAACTACCCCTAATATTTAGCCTTTTGTATGCACATATTTATATATTACAAAGTTGTATGTCGAATAGTTGAAGCAATTATTTCCTGCAGAGAATACAACATATTTTTACAACTTTCAATTAAGTAAAGATATATTTGACAATTTAGTTGTACTGTCAAGAAGTCCTGAAGTCAATCATGTAAAACATTATGAAATTGGTATAACCATAAACTAAAAAAGAAAACTTAAATTAAATAGTAATAAAATTCTTAGAATAATTGAATTTTGTATTTAGTTTAGTTATTGTGAAAAAGAAATTTGAAAATATAAAAGATCTGAAATTATTGTAGAGCAAATTTCTATGGAAATTTGGATAGATTATGACGGCATTGTTTGTAAGTACAATACACTGGAAGAAGAGTTTTCTTTTCTAAAAAATGAAATTTTAGACCATCGAAATTTTCTTTAGACTTTACTTTTTTACTTTAAAATCATTTAAAAATGATTAGAGGTTGTGGTTGCATCATTTGAGATTAATTTTGGTTTCTTTGCTCTTAAAGAACACATTTTATAACAGAGGTGAATCTTGTTTGTCTAAAATTTCATTATACACAGAAAAATATCAACAAAATATTTCCAATTAAAAAGTTGAACATGTTTTCAATTAATAAATTAATTGATACAATTAACCTTTTAATCAAGTTGGAAACATTAGGTTAATTAAGGCAATGATTGAAAATTTTAAAATTTTTTAATTAAAAAATTAATTGATACAATTAACTTTTTAATCAAACACGGAAGACTAAACAAGTGATCAGTTAAAAACAAGTGATCGTTTTTTTATTTTTAACTAAAAACTTATTTCAAACAATCAATTTTTTAATCAAACTAAAACTGTGATTGATACTATCATTTTCGTGATTGAAGACATATCAATTAAAACAAGTATATACGGCCGTAAGTTCGGCCAGGCCGAAGTTTATGTACCCTCCACCATGGATTGCGTAGAAACTTCTTCTCAACACTGCCATTCACAATCGAATTACTTGAGTTGCGGTAACGCTTGCGGATTGCAAAATTTTGGTAGATTATTTTTGGCTCGAGTGGTAACCATGATTAGAACCGATATGGACCATTTATTGTGTGATTGGGGACCGGCTATATAACTATAGATCGATATGGACCAATTTTGGTATGGTTGTTAGCGGCCAAATACTAACACCACGTTCCAAATTTGTTTTTGATGGATTTTGCTCCTCCAAGAGGCTCCGTAGGTCAAATCTGGAGAACGGATTATATGTGGGCTATATATAGTTATGGACTGATATGGACCAATTATCGCACGGTTGTTAGATACCATATACCAACACCATATAGCAAATTTCAGCCTGATCGGATGAAATTTGCTTCACTTTGAGGCTCCGCAACCAAATCTGGGGATCGGTTTATGTGGGGGCTATATATAATTATGGACCGATGTGGACCAATTTTAGCATGGTTGTTAGAGACCATATACCAACACCATGTACCAAATTTCAGCCGGATCGGATGAAATGTGCTTCTCTTTGAGGCTCCGCAAGCCAAATCTGGGGATCGGTTTATATGGGAGATATATATAATTATGAACCGATGTGGACCAATTTCTGCATGGTTGTTAGAGACCATATACCAACACCATGTACCAAATTTCAGCAGGATCGAATGAAATTTGCTTCTTTTTGAGGCTCCGCAAGCCAAATCTGGGGATCGGTTTATATGGGGGCTATATATAATTATGGACCGCTGTGGACCAATTTTTGCATGGTTGTTATAGACCAACACCATGTATCAAAGTTCAGCCGGATCGGATGAAATATGCTGTTAGAAGCTCCGCAAGCCAAATCTGAGGGTCCGTTTATATGGGGGCTATACGTAAAAGTGGACCGATATGGCCCATTTGCAATACCATCCCACCTACATCAATAACAACTACTTGTGCCAAGTTTCAAGTCGATAGCACGTTTCGTTCGGAAGTTAGCGTGATTTCAACAGACGGATGGACGGACGGACGGACATGCTCAGATCTACTCAGAATTTCACCACGACCCAGAATATATATCCCCATAAAGTATATATATTCTGGAGTATATATATTAGAGCAATATTTCGATGTGTTACAAACGGAATGACAAAGTTAATATACCAATTAATTTCGTGATTGAATCAGTAAAAAAAAAATATTTTGTATGTAGAAGAAAGTAGTTTTTTTTGGGGCACAGTTAATTTGTGTCTATTGCCGAATCTTAAATGCCACCACCATGAATTGTAGCAGGTTTTCAAAATTCTACACATGGCTTTATAAGAAATTTTTTTGTTTTGAATTTTAGAGAATTGTTTTTTCCTGTAGTCATGAAAGAAATTAATGAAATATAAGTTGTGTAGATTTTTACCCCCTAGTTCGAAGAAGTAACATCAGGAAATTTTACTTTTAGTTTCGGACAATTTGGCTGACCAGTGTGCCTCTTATCCCCTCAAGAAGTCAAATCGGGAGATATATGGGGACTATACAAAAAATGGACCAATGCCCACCATATTCGACACACCTTTTTTTGATTTGGTTTATATAGGGACCGATATATCCCATATTCGAACTTGGCCTGCCTGCAGACAAAAAACGAATCTATCTATCCTAAATTTCAGAAGGATAGCTCCATTATTGAAGGTTGTAGCGTGATTACAACAGACAAAAGTACATGGTTATATTGTAACAGGTTGGCTGATAAGTTCCCGGTCTAACAAAGAAAAACACTTTTTTTTGTCAAAATTCGTTTTTATTATTCAACATAGTTCCCTTCAAGAGCGATACAACGATTATAACGACCTTCCAATTTGTTCATACCATTTTGGTAGTACTCCTTCGGTTTTGCCTCAAAATAGGCCTCAGTTTCGGCGATCACCTCTTCATTGCAGCCAAATTTTTTCCCTGCGAGCATCCTTTTGAGGTCTGAGAACAAGAAAAAGTCGCTGGGGACCAGATCTGGAGAATACGGTAGGTGGGGAAGCAATTCGAAGTCCAATTCATGAATTTTTGCCATCGTTCTCAATGACTTGTGGCACGGTGCGTTGTCTTGGTGGAACAACACTTTTGTCTTCTTCATATGGGGCCGTTTTGCCGCGATTTCGACCTTCAAACGCTCCAGTAACGCCATATAATAGTCACTGTTGATGGTTTTTCCCTTCTCAAGATAATCGATAAAAAATATTCCATGCGCATCCCAAAAAACAGAGGCCATTACTTTGCCAGCGGACTTTTGAGTCTTTCCACGCTTCGGAGACGGTTCACCGGTCGCTGTCCACTCAGCCGACTGTCGATTCGACTCAGGAGTGTAGTGATGGAGCCATGTTTCATCCATTGTCACATATCGACGGAAAAACTCGGGTGTATTACGAGTTAACAGCTGCAAACACCGCTCAGAATCATCAACACGTTGTTGTTTTTGGTCAAATGTGAGCTCGCGCGGCACCCATTTTGCACAGAGCTTCCACATATCCAAATATTGATGAATGATATGACCAACACGTTCCTTTGATATCTTTAAGGCCTCTGCTATCTCGATTAACTTCATTTTACGGTCATTCAAAACCATTTTGTGAATTTTTTTGATGTTTTCGTTGGTAACCACCTCTTTCGGGCGTCCACTGCGTTCACCGTCCTGCGTGCTCATTTCACCACGCTTGAATTTTGCATACCAATAAATTATTGTTGATTTCCCTGGGACAGAGTCCGGAAACTCATTATCAAGCCAAGTTTTTGCTTCCACCGTATTTTTCCCCTTCAGAAAACAGTATTTTATCAAAACACGAAATTCCTTTTTTTTCATTTTTTTCATAATAACAAAAGTTGCTTCACAAAAGACGCTCTATCTCACAAACTAATTGACTTACAGACGTCAAATTTTGACACGAATCATTTGAAGGTTGGTACTATATAAAAATAATATGCATTTAATACTAGCGACGCCATCTATGTGTCAGACCGGGGACTTATCAGCCAACCTGTTATATTTGAGATCATGGAGAAATTCTATTGTAATCACGCTGCATACACTCAAAAAAAAAAAACAGAAAAAAGTTTACTTGGATCCAAAGATTTTGACCTTTCTTTAAGGATTTTTGTATTGATTCCGAGCCAAAAATGTGGGTTCTATAAGATAAGGTATTATATATTAATAAAGTTATATTAATAAAGTTATTCACATACAAGCAAATGCCAGTTTAAAAATCTTAATTATGACGGATACTTTGATGTAAAAAATATTTTCTTAATCCCAAAACAACTTTAACCTTTAACTGGGTACGTGGTGGTAAAATTTACCACCTCGAACACTCGTTTACATATATTTCAAAAAAGACGTGTGAAATAAAGTATATGTTAATCATTGAAAGAACATATAATATTTCGAAATATTGTTTTATTTTCGTTAAATACAATGTTTACTAATCAACAAATATAATAATGATACAAAAAAAACATTTTTTTACAGAAAAAATATTAATGTAAAAGAGGGGTAAAAATTACCACACGTCGCAAATTACGCAAAAAAATTTCACCTCACCGGTTAAAGGTTAAACCAAAGATGCTAAATCCTCAAAATAAGTCTTAGCCTATTTTTTTATACTTCTTTATTCATAATAAATTCATATACAATTCAAGAATTAAATGTTCCCGCGAAGTTTATAAACTTGTATTTGAAGCGTTTTTATCTTAAATTTGATTTCTATAAATTAAAAATGTGTTTCCTTACTTTAAGGAGAATTTGCTTTAGTCTAAAAACATGCAACTTTAACGAAGGGACGCAAATTTAATGTCCAAAATTTAATGAAAAAAATTTTTGAAGCTAAGATTATAAACATTCTTTTAATGAAAATTTGGTGTGTAAATTGTGCATCCTAAGCGAAGGGAAGCAAATTTTCAAAATGTGTGTCCTAAATTTAATGAAAAAAAATTTTGAAGCTAAGATTATAAACATTATTTTAATTAAAATTTCATTATTTTAAAGAAATTTGTCCTTAATAGTGTGTTAATTGCGCATCCTAAAATTGAGGTTGCGTAATCTTTAATATCACGTAAATATTTTTGTCAGTATATCTAGAATGACAATAACAAAAAATTTGTCCATATCGGTACATAATTATACATACTCCCCCATATAAACCGATTCCCAGATTTGGATTGTAAATTTCATCCTATCCGGTTGAAATTACTACGTGGAAAGTATATGCAACCATACAAAAAATTGGTCCATATTAGTCCATAATTATATAAAGCCCTCATATAAATTGATCCCCAAATTTGACTTCTGGAGCCTCATGGAGGAACAAATTTCATCCGATCCAGTTCAAATTCGGCTCTCGCCTAGTGTTAACACCAGGGCTGTGGAGTCGAGTCAATTTTGCTCGACTCCGGCTCCGACTCCAGCATTTCTTCTTAGCCTCGACTCCGACTCCGGAGTCGACTCCACACTGAAAAAATATTGTCGTGAGGTCAAAGATTTCATGTCTTTAAAATACGAATACAAATTTTCCTTAGCATAGAAGACGCATTTCTCTAAAATAAAGTTATTTTCCTTGTCCAAAAGTCGATAAACTTTTCAATGAATTCGTATTGTCTTTATAATTAAGTGATTTGACTTAAAAATGGGTATCTTAACATGAAAGAAAAAATTTATAGGCTAAGGTCAACTTGACTTTAATAATTCAGAAAAATTCTTTAAATTTAATGAAATTGTCTTTAAATTTGTTGTCTTTTTGCATCTTGACTACAAAGCAAAAAATCGTTCAAATATAGGACATGTTTTTCAAAACTTTATTTTAAAGAAGTTTTTTACTTCAAACATAGCATAATTTCTACTGGAAATCGAGTCCTAATTTGGAAAATAAAGTTGTCGTTAACTCGTTTTTAAAGGACTTTGATAGCATATGAAGAAAAAAAGCTGAGAAAGCGAAAAATTAAAATTTGCTTCCTAGAAGCAAGTACACAAAACCTAAATTTAAAAGAAAATTGTGTCTTAAAAGTATCCTTACTTGTATTCTCCGCTTCTTTGGCTCGGAATCATTACCAAATTTTTTAAAGTAAAGACAAAATCTTCGAAACCGAGTATGCTTTTTTTTCAGTGCAGGTGGTGTACCTAAATCTCATTTTAACAGTATTCCAATTGTAATTTTAAGGTGCAGTGTTACAAAAATAGACCGATATAAGTATTCTATTTTGCCATATGTGTTTATATGTCCAAAAGAAATCTAATCTTAATTTTTGATACGACTCGACAACAAATCTCAGCATTTAGGGATGTAAAGAACTCTGATATGTTATATCACAAAACTGTCCGATATGACCCATCTTCGAACTCGACATGCCTGCCAAAAATTCAGAACGTTAGGTTCTACTGCTATATTGCCTTAAAATTGTACCTTTATCAAGAGTATATATAGGGTTAAAAATCTATATTTTAATATGTTAAAAATTCAGCCCATATTCTAGTAAAACCTGCTTTTGGTATCACCGTGACATTTCACCCACATAAATACACTTTGAATGGGCTGAAATCCAGTACTTCGTTTTTCGATTAAAAATCCTAATGGAATCTAATTTGTCGAAATATTTCTTTATTTACAACGATATGAAGTGTTTTTCAAATTTTGTTTGGCCGGAGTCGGAGTCGAGCAAATTTTCTACGACTCCGACTCCAGCAAAATCTTTAGACTCCGACTCCACAGCCCTGGTTAACTCAACCCAAGTAATTCAATTGTGCATGACAGTCTTTGGTAGAACTTTCTACGCAATCCATGGTGAAGGGTACATAAGATTCGACCTGACCGAACTTACCGCTATATATACGAGGTACTATAATTTCAAACCCAATATCGTTGGAATTGTAAATTCATTGCTTTTAATTATATTCTATAGAATTTATTATTGCATTCATATTAATTAAACAATGTGCTGAACTCATTCCAATCCTCACAATTCCCCTTGGCGTACTCGGTCATGCAGGATATCAAATCACGAGAAAATATACATTTTTCTCGACGCCTCTGAGATTCTAAATAGCGAAAACATTCCTGTATGGTGTCCGTGTAGAAATTTCTCAAGTCACGATCACGCATATCCTTGGTTAGGACATAGATAACTTTGTGACGATCAGGATAATTATTTTTATTCAACTGAAACAAAAATACAAAAAATGTTGATATAAAACAAACAACAGAAGTTCAAAATTTGAGAAATAGAAGAGCGAGTGAGAGTTAAATTATTAAGCAAAGAGACAGTTATGTGCTTTGAAAATGAGCGAACAAATACCAAGGTGTAGAGAGCTAAGATAGGAAATTGTTTTTTCTGTAAATTGTTTTCCAAGGCATATCTGCCCAGGAATGAACGACAGCAATATTATTTAAAAACCACAATAAATAGTCGCTTTAATAAACGAATGATTCCTATTTTATGGTTTTTATTAGAGGTCTGCACAATTCCATTTGTAAATTAAGAGTACACATGAGTACATCTATTTGAGAGAGTCGCAAAACTATTGGTACACATTTTGATGAACACCAAAAGCCACGAGTAACTTCTTGTTGCTACTCTGATGTCTTCACTACCAACAAACACGTATTCCTCTTTCTCTCTTATTGAAGTGTACTCAGAGTGATCACGTCGAGTATGTTGCGAGAACACAACTTCATAGAGTACTCCATGTACCACGTGCAGTTTCAGAAATACAAAAAAACAGTTACTCTCCATAATATATGTTTTGGTTTGTTATAAAGAACGGCAAACGTTAAGGTAAGTGTGTGACATACATAAATATATGAAATATGTGATATACATACATATCTATGATTAATAATAATGGAAAGTTTTGCTTCGCACATAACTGAGAAATACTTGTGGTAGGTACAACGTGAAGTGAAGAGAATCCATGTTGTACTCTTTCTCAAGTACTTACATTTTTATTGTTCCTTTTTTTCGGAACACATATTGTTTCGGATAAGTACTTGGTAGTATTTGACAAGCAAGTGTTCTCTTCACTTCACTACTTGCGCTCTGAGAGAAAGACAGTGTATGTACTATATTCGACAGCGAATTGCATACATATAGTGAAAAGTTATTCGATGCAGACCTCTAGTTTTTATGGTGCTTAATTCATAAACTTTTCAAATATATAGATATTAAGATATTTTCCGGCGCAAACGTCAATTCATTTGAGAGACACATTGACGCAAACTTCTTGTCATTATGTTATGCAGAGACATCTGGTGCTTCAGTTTTACAATGACAAGACGTGTCTTCTTCAGGATGGTAGTATGCTATTCTAGTACTGTTCTCGCTTTTTCTCCCAAATTGGGTTGCTTGCCCACTACGATTCAGATTAAGATTAAAATTCCTAAACCTTCAATTGTTTTTAGGCAACTTTTTGCGAAACATACACTCGAAAAAAATTTCGGAACGAAATTTTAGACAAACGGAATTCCTCTTTATTATAAAGTATTTTCCTAAAGAGCAAAAAAAAAAAACTCATTGCGTGTCGCCAGCTATAATTCAGTAATGTCTTCAGAATATTTCTTGTACTCAATATTACCTTAATCAAACGAAATTTCCTTTCATGTTAGGATAGCCAATTTTAAGTCGAATCACTTCACTATAAGGATAAAACGACTTCATTGCGAAGTTTATCGACTTTTGGACCAGGAAAAATTCTTTATGCTAGAGAAATGCATCTTCTATGTTAGCTAAGCAAAATTCGCATTTAAGGACATGCAATTTTTGTCTTCACGACAATATTATTTTCTGTCTGTCCGTCCATCTGCAATATTGAGGTGGCAGTTTTTTTTACAGATTTTCATGAAATGTGTGTTTTTCGACTTTGACAAGTGTATGAGAAATAAGTTAGATAAGAAAATTTCTTGAAATTCTCAATTACTCAAATATTCAGTGGGTTGGAAGGATTACTTACCATATGCAATTCATCGAAGAAGCAATGGGCAATACATGCAGCATCGGAATAGGTATTATTATTGTTGTTGCTGTTGTTGTCACTATTATTATTGCTATTATAATTGCGATTGCCATTATTATTGTTGTTATTTCTATTCGTGTTGTTGTTGTTATTTTTGTTGTTGTTGCTGTTGTTATTATTATTGCGGTTATTATTGTCATTGTTGTTATTCCCAGAATGATTATTTTGTTGTGATCCTTGATTATTACCATTCGATCTATTCTGATTCTGATTGGAGGAGGAGCGTTGACGATTCCGATCGTTATTGCCAAAAAGATTATCATCATTATTACTAGCACCTCCTCTTCCCCCATAATTATAACCATTGCCATTTGATCCTCTATTATTATTATTATTATTACTATTACGATTATTTTGATCCTGATAATTTCTAGAGGAATATTGTGAACGATAACCATCATCATAGTTGGCCTCATAACTTTCCTGGCTATCACCATAATCCGGATATGAGGAGTAACCATTACGATTGTTTCTTTGATTGAAATTTCCATGGGATTGCTGATTGTTCTGTTGATTACTTTGCATATTAAAGGCATTCTCACCAAACTTTCGCATACATGATCTGGCCACCCGTTTCAATTCAGCCTCCGAAGGACCATCATCCGTACGACATCTTAAGGACTCGGAATTTCCAATTAGTATAAGAAATGCAATAAAAACTTGACACACAAATGTTTGCGAAACTTTGCAACATCGCCGTGACAACTGGGTCATTGTGATTTATTAGCTAAAGCTAAACTGCCTCCATTGGTTGCCAACTTGCCTCTATATATGTGTGGGGTGAATAGAGGCTGCGTTTTATGTTACAATTGAATTTGACAGGTGTCATGTTAACATTTTGTCATATATTTGAAGGCTATTTAATGTGTTTTATGTCATATTATAAATTTTGTAATAGATAATTTTAATGATTTTGTGACTAGAATATTATTGGAATGAGGTACACTTAAAAATCTAATTTCTTTAATTTGAAATGCGAAAAAACAATGAAAGGAGGTAGTGCAAGGTCAATGAATGTCACCATATGGTTTTAAAAAAATCTCCAGTTAATCGATTGTCAAGATTGTCATTGAAGTAATTTTCTTGGGAAAATAAAAATGTTTCTACTTTAATAAGTTTTTTTTGGAGCTCAATATCATTAATCTCAATTTCATCTACAATAGGTACGATTCTCGTATACATTTTGTACAAATCATGGTCTTGAGAGCGTTGAGGCATATGGTGATCATGCTGTTTCAGAAGTAACATGCAAAAAATGGTTTCAACCGTTCAGATATAATGATTTTGATGTGCGAAAAAATGTAGAACGTGGAAGACCATCAAAAATATTTGAAGACGCCGAATCAGATGGAGAGTCAAAAGCAATTTTGTATGTTGCACAACAAACAATTTCTGACCGTTTAAAAGCACACATGAAAAAACGCTCATACCTGGTACATATTGGAGATCAAGAACGGTGCTCTGAAGAAACCGAAGACTGTCCCAACGGCCGGAAAGGTGATGGCCGGATTTCGATGATTTACATTGACAAAGTTGGAGATGTATTATATGGATAACGTGGAAGACCATCAAAAATGTTTGAAGGCGCCGAATCAGATGGAGAGTCAAAAGCAATTTTGTATGTTGCACAACAAACAATTTCTGACCATTCAAAAGCTATGGGAAAGATCCAGAAGTGTGGAAAATGGGTTCTACATGAAAAAAAAAACGCTCATCTCATACCGGTATACCTGGTACATATTGCAGATCAAGGACAGTGCTCTGAAGAAACCGAAGACTGTCTCAACGGCCGGAAAGGTAATGGCCGGATTTCGATGATTCACATTGACAAAGTTGGAGATGGATATAGGGATTATATGGATAACGAAACGGAAAATAGCCTTTCGACATCTCTAGTGTTCAACTTGTAAGTTGCCCAATTTCATCGATTTGGAATCATTCCAATAGTAGCAATTGATGGGAAATAGCTTGATGTGCAACTTCTTCGGCTGTCCTGGACGATCCTTATCTTCCAAGCCATCTCTAGCATCTTGAAACTGAAAGAGCATACTCCGAATACGCTTTGGAGACAAATAGATGCTATTTAGCTGAATTTTTCTCTAAATTAAAGACGTAAATCAAAACTTCCCGCAAATGCAGTTTGGCGGGGATGAAACTTGACATATTAAGAGTCACGCCCGACAAATGACACACACTGAAAACGAAATGGAATGATGTTTCTTTTTGGAAAAAATGGGAAAACTTGAGGCCTCATATTTAAAAGATTTTTTTTGAGTAACAGGTTGGCTGATAAGTCCCCGGTCTAACAAAGAAAAACACATTTTTTTGTCAAAATTAGTTTTTATTATTCAACATAGTTCCCTTCAAGAGCGATACAACGATTATAACGACCTTCCAATTTTTTGATACCATTTTGGTAGTACTCCTTCGGTTTTACCTCAAACCTATGTGGACCAATTTTTGCATGGTTGTTAGAGACCATATACTAACACCATGTACCAAATTTCAGCCGGATCGGATGAAATTTGCCTCTCTTAGAGGCCTCGCAAGCCAAATCGGGGGGATCGGTTTATATGGGGGCTATATATAATTATGGACCGATGTGGACCAATTTTCGCATGGTTGTTAGAGACCATATACTAACATCATGTACCAAATTTCAGCCGGATCGGATGAAATGTGCTTCTCTTAAAGGCCTCGAAAGCCAAATCGGGGGATCGGTTTATATGGGGGCTATATATAATTATACACCGATGTGGACCAATTTTTGCATGGTTGTTAGAGACCATATACTAACACCATGTACCAAATTTCAGCCGGATCGTATGAAATTTGCTTCTCTTAGAGGCCTCGCAAGCCAAATTGGGGGATCGGTTTCAACATAGTTCCCTTCAAGAGCGATACAACGATTATAACGACCTTCCAATTTTTTGATACCATTTTGGTAGTACTCCTTCGGTTTTACCTCAAACCTATGTGGACCAATTTTTGCATGGTTGTTAGAGACCATATACTAACACCATGTACCAAATTTCAGCCGGATCGGATGAAATTTGCCTCTCTTAGAGGCCTCGCAAGCCAAATCGGGGGGATCGGTTTATATGGGGGCTATATATAATTATGGACCGATGTGGACCAATTTTCGCATGGTTGTTAGAGACCATATACTAACACCATGTACCAAATTTCAGCCGGATCGGATGAAATTTGCTTCTCTTAAAGGCCTCGAAAGCCAAATCGGGGGATCGGTTTATATGGGGGCTATATATAATTATACACCGATGTGGACCAATTTTTGCATGGTTGTTAGAGACCATATACTAACACCATGTACCAAATTTCAGCCGGATCGTATGAAATTTGCTTCTCTTAGAGGCCTCGCAAGCCAAATCGGGGGATCGGTTTATATGGGGGCTATATATAATTATGGACCGATGTGGACCAATTTTTACATGGTTATTAGAGACCAGATCTGGAGAATACGGTGGGTGGGGAAGCAATTCGAAGCCCAATTCATGAATTTTTGCCATCGTTCTCAATGACTTGTGGCACGGTGCGTTGTCTTGGTGGAGCAACACTTTTTTCTTCTTCATATGGGGCCGTTTTGCCGCGATTTCGACCTTCAAACGCTCCAATAATGCCATATAATAGTCACTGTTGATGGTTTTTCCCTTCTCAAGATAATCGATAAAAATTAGTCCATGCACATCCCAAAAACAGAGGCCATTACTTTGCCAGCGGACTTTTGAGACTTTCCACGCTTCGGAGACGGTTCACCGGTCGCTGTCCACTCAGCCGACTGTCGATTAGACTCAGGAGTGTAGTGATGTAGCCGTGTTTCATCCATTGTTACATATCGACGGAAAAACTCGGGTGTATTACGAGTTAACAGCTGCAAACACCGCTCAGAATCATCAACACGTTGTTGTTTTTGGTCAAATGTGAGCTCGCGCGGCACCCATTTTGCACAGAGCTTCCGCATATCCAAATATTGATGAATGATATGACCAACACGTTCCTTTGATATCTTTAAGGCCTCTGCTATCTCGATTAACTTCATTTTAAGGTCATTCAAAATCATTTTGTGGATTTTTTGATGTTTTCGTCGGAAAGCACCTCTTTCGGGCGTCCAATGCGTTCACCGTACTCCGTGCTCATTTCACCACGCTTGAATTTTGCATACCAATTAATTATTGTTGATTTCCCTGGGGCAGAGTTCAGAAACTCATTATCAAGCCAAGTTTTTGCTTCCACCGTATTTTTTCCCTTCAGAAAACAGTATTTTATCAAAACACGAAAATCCTTTTTTTCCATTTTTTTCACAATAACAAAAGTTGTTTCACAAAAGACGTTCAATCTCACAAACTAATTGACTTACAGACGGCAAATTTTGACAGGAATCATTTGAAGGTTGGTACTATATAAAAACAAGTATATACAGCAGTAAGTTCGGCCGGGCCGAATCTTAAATACCCACCACCATGAACCAAATATTAGAGTTTCCTTTGAAATTTCAGGAGGGCTTGAGGACTTGAGGACCTTTCCCGAAGATAAATTTAAAGATTTCACCTATGAGGACTATATCAGATTCTGGATTTATAAGAACCATTTTTGTTTGAGTTTTAGAGGAATCATTAACATCTCTTGTAAGTGTGCAAGAAAATTATAAAATAACGTCTTGATTTGAAATCTTAAATCTGTAGATTTTCACCCGAGAAGTAAAATCTGGAAATTTTACATTGAGTTTCAAGCAATTTTCATGATCAAGGCGCTTTCTATAGCCTCAAGAAGTGAAGTCGGTCTATATGGAGGCATTACCAAAAGTACCGATAAAAACTTAATCCGATACACGTTTTTGTGAGCCTAAAATACCAAAATATTTACAATTTCAAGCAAATTGGATAAAAACTACGGTTTCTAGAAACCCAAGGAGTTAAATCGGGAGATCGTTCTTATGGGGGCTATACTAAAATATGGACCGATACTCACCGTTTTCGGCACACCTCTTTATGACCCGAAAATACCTCTAGATTTCCAATTTCAGGCAAATAGGATAAAAACTTCGGATTCTAGAAGCCCAAGAAGTAAAATCGGGATATCGGTCTATATGGGGGCTATATCAAAACGTGGACCGATACTCACCATTTGTGGCAAACCTGTTTATGGTCCTAAAGTACCTATAAATTTCCAATTTCAGGCAATTTGCGGATTCTATAAACCCAAGATGTAAAATCGGGAGATCGGTCTATATGGGGGCTATACCAAAACATGGAACGATACGGACCATTTTCGGCACACCTTTTGATCGTCCTCAAGTACTTCTAGATTTTCAATTTAAGGCAAATTATATAAAAACTACGGTTTCTATAAACCCATGACCCCAAATCGGGAGGTCGGTTTATATGGGGACCATACCAAAACATGGACCGATGCTCACCATTTTTGGCACACCTCTTTACAGTTCTAAAGTACCTCTCGATATCCAATTTCAGGTAAATTGGATAAAAACTGCGGTTTCTATAAGCCCAAGAAGTAAAATCGGGAGATCGGTCTATATGGGGGCTATACCAAAATATGGACCGATACTCACAATTTTTGGCACACGTATTTGTGGTCCTACAATACCTCTAGATTTCCAATTTCAGGTAAATTGAGTAAAAACTGCGGTCTCTATAAGCCCAAGAAGTCAAATCGGGAGATCGGTCTATATGGGGGCTATAGCAAAACATGAACCGATACTCACCATTTTTGGCACACCTCTTTATGGTCATAAAATACCTCTAGATTTAAAATTTCATGCAAATTGGATAAAAACTACGATTTCTATAAGCCCAAGACCCCAAATCGGGAGGTCGGTTTATATGGGGATTATATCAAAACCTGGACCGATATAGCCCATCTTCGAACTTGACCTGCCTGCAGACAAAAGACGAGCTTGTGCAAAATTTCAGCACGATTGCTTCATTATTGAAGACTGTAGCGTGATTACAACAGACAGACAGACAGACAGACAGACAGACGGACAGACGGTCATCGTTATATCGTCTTAGAATTTCTCCCTGATCAAGAATATATATACTTTATATAGTCGGAAATCGATATTTCGATGTGTTACAAACGGAATGACAAACTTATTATATCCCCGTCACCATTCTATGGTGGTGGGTATAACAAGTATATACAGCAGTAAGTTCGGCCGGGCCGAATCTTAAATACCCACCACCATGAACCAAATATTAGAGTTTCCTTTGAAATTTCAGGAGGGCTTGAGGACTTGAGGACCTTTCCCGAAGATAAATTTAAAGATTTCACCTATGAGGACTATATCAGATTCTGGATTTATAAGAACCATTTTTGTTTGAGTTTTAGAGGAATCATTAACATCTCTTGTAAGTGTGCAAGAAAATTATAAAATAACGTCTTGATTTGAAATCTTAAATCTGTAGATTTTCACCCGAGAAGTAAAATCTGGAAATTTTACATTGAGTTTCAAGCAATTTTCATGATCAGGGCGCTTTCTATAGCCTCAAGAAGTGAAGTCGGTCTATATGGAGGCATTACCGAAAGTACCGATAAAAACTTAATCCGATACACGTTTTTGTGAGCCTAAAATACCAAAATATTTACAATTTCAAGCAAATTGGATAAAAACTACGGTTTCTAGAAACCCAAGGAGTTAAATCGGGAGATCGTTCTTATGGGGGCTATACTAAAATATGGACCGATACTCACCGTTTTCGGCACACCTCTTTATGACCCGAAAATACCTCTAGATTTCCAATTTCAGGCAAATAGGATAAAAACTTCGGATTCTAGAAGCCCAAGAAGTAAAATCGGGATATCGGTCTATATGGGGGCTATATCAAAACATGGACCGATACTCACCATTTGTGGCAAACCTCTTTATGGTCATAAAGTACCTATAAATTTCCAATTTCAGGCAATTTGTATATAAATTGCGGATTCTATAAACCCAAGATGTAAATCGGGAGATCGGTCTATATGGGGGCTATACCAAAACATAGAACGATACGGACCATTTTCGGCACACCTTTTGATGGTCCTCAAGTACTTCTAGATTTTCAATTTCAGGCAAATTATATAAAAACTACGGTTTCTATAAACCCATGACCCCAAATCGGGAGGTCGGTTTATATGGGGACCATACCAAAACATGGACCGATGCTCACCATTTTTGGCACACCTCTTTACAGTTCTAAAGTACCTCTCGATATCCAATTTCAGGTAAATTGGATAAAAACTGCGGTTTCTATAAGCCCAAGAAGTAAAATCGGGAGATCGGTCTATATGTGGGCTATACCAAAATATGGACCGATACTCACAATTTTTGGCACACGTATTTGTGGTCCTACAATACCTCTAGATTTCCAATTTCAGGTAAATTGAGTAAAAACTGCGGTCTCTATAAGCCCAAGAAGTAAAATCGGGAGATCGGTCTATATGGGGGCTATAGCAAAACATGAACCGATACTCACCATTTTTGGCACACCTCTTTATGGTCATAAAATACCTCTAGATTTAAAATTTCATGCAAATTGGATAAAAACTACGATTTCTATAAGCCCAAGACCCCAAATCGTTTATATGGGGATTATATCCAAAACCTGGACCGATATAGCCCATCTTCGAACTTGACCTGCATGCAGACAAAAGACGAGCTTGTGCAAAATTTCAGCACGATTGCTTCATTATTGAAGACTGTAGCGTGATTACAACAGACAGACAGACGGACATCGTTATATCGTCTTAGAATTTCTCCCTGATCAAGAATATATATATACTTTATATAGTCGGAAATCGATATTTCGATGTGTTACAAACGGAATGACAAACTTATTATATCCCCGTTACATTCTATGGTGGTGGGTATAATAATATGCATTTAATAGTAGCGACGCCATCTATGTGTCCGACCGGGGACTTATCAGCCACCCTGTTAATTGGCGGCTAAATTTCAGTCGATATGAGCGGAATTAATCAGCGTCAAATTTTGACATTTAGAGGCTCGATTCGGCGGCTTCATTCCATGAGCGTCAATTTCGCATAAACATTAATCAAGGTTATTTAAGGGAGCCGCCGTGTTGCAATGGTTAGCATGCCCGCCTTCCATACACAAGGTCGATTCCTGCTTCGACCGAACACCAAAAAGTTTTTTCATCGGTGGATTATCCCACCTCAGTAATGCTGGTGACATTTCTGAGGGTTTCAAATTTCCTCTAAGTGGTTTCACAGCAATGTGTGACGTCGTTCGGATTCGGCTATAAAAAGAAGTTCCTTGTCATTGAGCTTAACATGGAATCGGGCAGCACTCAGTGATAAGAGAGAAGTTTACCAATGTGGTATCACAATCGATTTAATAGTCTAAGTGAGCCTGATACATCGGGCTGCCACCTAACTTAACCTAACCTAAGGTTATTTACTTACTAGGAAATTGCATTTATTTGTTTTATTATTTTTAATTAATATGAGAAATATAATTGATTAAAAAAGGTCTCTTTTTTATAAATGCATTATTTCCTCATTAATTGAGTGATAATTTAAAATTGATATTACTTTGATGCCATTTGTGACATAACCGCAAAAGTGCCAAGTAGATAGACAATAATAATCACCCTACCCACCAGTGAATTAGCTTAGAAACAAATTTCATATGTCCATCATTTTATTGTACACATTACAAGCAATTTGTGTGAAATGTTTTAATGATTTCATGAATAATAAATTATGTCATAATAATTTATTATTCATATTAAACGGAGTTTAATTAACCACACAATGGAAAAATTGCATTTCTCATTCTCGGGCGACTAAATTAAATCGTCCATTTTATATGGCCCGCAGTATGGTCTGTATACAAAAACAAAGTGAAGCAAAATAAATATAATTTTTAAAGAGGGCTAACGTACAATCATTATTTACAACATAAATTAATGAACAATATTTGAAAAATAAATATTGTTTTTTTTCGATTTTTTCCATAAATTTATGCACTGGCAGAAGCAAAACACAAAACAAAGTGAATTTCATGATTTTATCTGCAATTGATTTAAACATTTCAATCAATCATTGTTTCCATCACACCACCAAAGTTCTTTATTTTATACTTCCGGTCTCTTGGTGGAATGAAAGTGAAATGACAGAGGAAAAATAAATCGATGAAATGCAGAATTTCTGTATTTTCTTGGTCGATGAGTCGCAATACTCCCCTCTTAGTGATGGAGGCGAGGGATAACAACCAAAGGAAAATACGTGAAAAATCTATCATGATTTGCTTTTGTATTTTGTATAATTTTCTCATTTTTCATTTATTTCCTGTTTGGCATCAGCGAAAGTCCTTTGGGCTAGGCGTCAGCATAAGGGAAACGGAAATACACAGGGATGGAGACTCTGGCGATGCCAAAAAACGGAAAAGTGAAAGTTAAGACGAAACAAATAATACCAAACTTCCACTTGGTTGCCATCGATTTTTCTTGGATTTGTTTATCAATGAATTATGACCGTATAAAGGAAGATTTTTTGTTTGTTTTCAAAATCATTTTTCAAGAAATACGACTTTTTTATACATTCATTTGCCTTAATCTGCCTGCCCACTTTCTTGCTATGAAAGATTAAAGATAGATTTCGAAAAAATTCGATTTGTTTTTTTTTCTTCGCAATGCGATAGATAAAACAGAGCTTTCGAATACATTGATGGGAGAAGTTTCAAGTGTAGTTTATTACCATTTGTTTATAGTAAGTTCTGAAGCATACTTTTAGGAGGAAATGACCATTATTTGTATTACCTTAACTGACAGATATTTCATTAGGTATGATGAGGATAATTGTGTTGAAATAATATCTGGTGTTGATTGATAATAAATTATAAATATAAGAATTAGAAACAGATATTAATAAATCAAATAAAAACAAGTATATACGGCCGTAAGTTCGGCCAGGCCGAAAATTATGTACCCTCCACCATGGCTTGCGTAGAAACTTCTACTGAAGACTGTCATCCACAATCGAATTACTTGGGTTGCGGTAACACTTGCCGATGGCAAGGTATCTTAAAACTTCCTAACACCGTCTTCTAAATTGCAAGGTAGTCCGTACGTAGTATATATTAAACTAAAAAGGCCGATTAAATACGTATATAATTAAGTTTGACAACATTTTGTATAGAAATAAAATTTTGATAAAAGTTTCTCTAGAAATAAAATTTTGACAAAATAAAATTTTGACAACATTTTCTATAAAAAATTTGGACAACATTGGGGAGCCACCGTGGTGCAATGGTTAGCATGCCCGCCTTGCATACACAAGGTCGTGGGTTCGATTCCTGCTTCGACCCAACACCAAAAATTTTTTCAACGGTGGATTATCCCACCTCAGTAATGCTGGTGTCATTTCTGAGGGTTTCAAAGCTTCTCTAACGTCTGGACACGGCTATAAAAAGGAGGTCCCTTGTCATTGACCTTAACATGGAATCGGGCAGCACTCAGTGATAAGAGAGAAGTTCACCAATGTGGTATCACAATGGACTGAATAGTCTAAGTGAGTCTGATACATCGGGCTGCCCCCTAATCTAACCTCACCTTGGACAAAATTTTCTATAGAAATAAAATTTTAACAAAATTTTCTATAGAAATAAAATTTTGTCAAAATTTTCTATAGAAATAAAACTTTGACAAAAAATTCTATAGAAATAAAATTTTGATAAAATTGTCTATAGAAATAAAATTTTAACAAAATTTTCTTAAAAAAAAATGACTAAATTTTCAATAGAATTAAAATGTTGACAACATTCTCTATAGAATTAAAATTTTGACAAAATTTTCTATAGGAATAACATTTTGAAAAAAATTTCTATAGAAATAAAATTTTGACAACAATTTCTATAGAAATAAAATTGTGACAAAATTTTCTATAGAAATAACATTTTGAAAAAATTTTCTATAGAAATAAAATTTTGACAAAATTTTGTATAGAAATAAAATTTTGGTAGATTATTTTGGCTCGAGTGGCAACCATGATTATGAACCGATATGGACCAATTTTTGTGAGATTGGGTATCGGCTATATATAACTATAGACCGATATGGACCACATTTGGCATGGTTATTAGCGGCCACATACTAACACCACGTTGCAAGTTTCAACCTGATCGGATGAATTTTGCTTCTCCAAGAGACTCCGGAGATCAAATCTGGAGAGCGGTTTATATGGGGGCTAACAGGTTGGCGGATAAGTCCCCGGTCTGACACATAGATGGCGTCGCTAGTATTAAATGCATATTATTTTTATATAGTACCAGCCTTCAAATGATTCGTGTCAAAATATGACGTAAGTCAATTAGTTTGTGAGATAGAACGTCTTTTGTGAAGCAACTATTGTTATTGTGAAAAAAATGGAAAAAAGACTTTCGTGTTTTGATAAAATACTGTTTTCTGAAGGGGAAAAACGGTGGAAGCAAAAACTTGGCTTGATAATGAGTTTCCGGACTCTGCCCCAGGGCAATCAACAATAATTGATTGGTATGCAAAATTGAAGCGTGGTGAAATGAGCACGGAGGGCGGTGAACGCAGTGGACGCCCGAAAGAGGTGCTTACCGACGAAAACATCAAAAAAATCCACAAAATGATTTTGAATGACCGTAAAATGAAGTTGATCGAGATAGCAGATCCCTTAAGATGTCAAAGGAACGTGTTGGTCATACCATTCATGAATACTTGGATATGCGGAAGCTCTGTGCAAAATGGGTGCCGCGCGAGCTCACTTTTGACCAAACACAAGAACATCTTGATGATTATGATCCGTGTTTGCAGTTGTTAACTCGTAATACACCAGAGTTTTTCCGTCTATATGTGACAATGGATGAAACATGGCTCCATCACTACACACCTGAGTCCAATCGACAGTCGGCTGAGTGGACAGCGACAGGTGCGTCTCCGAAGCGTGGAAAGACTCAAAAGTCCGCTGGCAAAGTAATGGCCTCTGTTTTTTGGGATGCGCATGGAATAATTTTTATCGATTATCTTGAGAAGGGAAAAACCATCAACAGTGACTATTATATGGCGTTATTGGAGCGCGGCAAAACGGTCCCATATGAAGAAGAAAAAAGTGTTGTTCCACTAAGACAACGCACCGTGCCACAAGTCATTGAGAACGATGGCAAAAAATCATGAATTGGGCTTCGAATTGCTTCCCCATCCACCGTATTCTCCAGATCTGGGCCCCAGCGACTTTTTCTTGTTCTCAGACCTCAAAAGGATTCTCGCAGGGAAAAAATTTGGCTGCAGTGAAGAGGCGATCGCCGAAACTGAGGCCTATTTTGAGGCAAAACCGAAGGAGTACTACCAAAATGGTATCAAAAAATTGGAAGGTTGTTATAATCGTTGTATCGCTCTTGAAGGGAACTATGTTAAATAATAAAAACCAATTTTGACAAAAGAAATGTGTTTTTCTTTGTTAGACCGGAGACTTATCAGCCAACCTGTTACAAGTAGATTAATATTTTTTTTGGTTAAATACTATCGGTATATCTATTTTTTTTAATTTGGTAAAATTTGAACCTAAAAATACACTTTTATATTCTCATTGGTAGAATTTATAAATTAAAAATTCAATTTGTCCCTGTATCAGACACATAAGACATTGTTTGCTGGCTGGTGATGGGAGAAGCTTTTGTTTGCGGGTTAAGTGCTGTGTTGTTTATATTATAGTACTCTTTTTTTTTATTATAGTACTTTTGTTTGTGAAGCATACATTTAGGAGGAATGGTAATTAATGCACATGAGTAATAGTTTACTCACGCTCACGCACACTCTCGAAACGAAACTTTGTACTCACGCACGAAAATGTTGAGACTCACGAAAAATGTCGTGACTCACGAACAATTTTTTGAGTAATTTGCCTTAGCGACGTGTCTGAAAACATGAGCATTATTGAAATCGAGTGCATTATTACACTCTTCACATCCAAGGTGTGACTAAAATTGTAAATGAATTTAAGTGTTAAGGTGAGTATTAAGTTCGAGTTTAGCCGCTAAAATCGCTAAAGTGAAAACTAAATCAGTAAGAAAAATGCATGAAATTATACATATTTGTTGCAAAGTTTATTATAACTTGATGGGGAAAAGCCCAAAGCAAATTTTCACAAATTTAGTATTCCTTAATATGGATTATTAAAGAAAAGTAATCGTGAAAAAATGACGTTTTTAGCGGCTAAACTCGAACTTAATACCCAGCTTTAAGCGTTTTATGTTGGTGAGCGGGATTTTTTTTCGTGAGCGTAAATCTTTACTCACGCACACCCATGAAGATAATATTTTCGTGACTCACGCTCACGCACGACATATGGGTTTGTTAATCACGCTCACGCACATTCACGCCATTGCCATGAGCGTGACTCACGACTCACGCCTGGGTCACGAAAATTTACGTGAGTCACGAAAATTTTGTGTCACGTGCACACCTCTAATTAGCAATGAGTTCCAATAATAAAAGGGGTTTCAAAGAAAAACAGCACTATTTGGGGTAAATGGTCGGATGCTTAATTCATCATAAAGAGATAAGTGTGATGGTTATCATGTAATGGAATATCAGCTAAATGGCCACTACGAATAACCTTAAAATTTCACTGTGTTGTGCCTTTTTTGGTAATTCCCTAGGAAATGTAATAGTTTTTGTTAAGTTTGATCCAGCATCTCAGTAATATTACGTATGTGAATGCTGCTTTAGCATATAACGAAAATTATTCCTTCAATAATAATTTTGTCAAAATATTTTCTTCTCATACCATACCGGTTTCAAGTGGAACCTTGTACCGTCTGAAAGTAGACGATACAATATTATTCGCATACTTTCTGGCGGTACAGTAGTTCCAGGTTATTTCCATGTACTGTCAGTCAGAAGACGAGTTTTCCAAATTTTGAACAATGGCAGCCCCACACCGCAGGATGATTTTTGACAATTTTTATACCCTAAACTCCACAGTGGTCAGGGGAAAATTGGTTGTAGACCTTATAAAATATATACCGATCGACTCGGAATCACCCTTGGTGTCCGTCAATGTATTTGTTGTTCGCAGGATTCCGGTCGCAATTATTATCTGATATTGATTAAATTTAATGCAGGATGTGTTTTTTGTTTGACACATGGACGAACACTATTGAATACGGGTAAATTCGGATCAAATTTAGAGATAACTCTCATAGTCCGATTTTGGCAAATAGGTGACATTGCGCTTTTTTCCTAACCGATCGTTGTCAAATTTGACACATAGTATTTTAATTCACCACCTTTAAAGTGTGCAGATCGCAATCGGTTCAGATTGAGATATAGCTCTCATATATATGTATCAGCCGATTTTTCAAAATATATTATTAACCGAATTTACATGTATTTTGCATAAGGTAATACAATCTGACCATAATACTCCTATCACACAATTTTTTTTCAGATTCAATCACAAATTAATTGATCCAATTTATTTTTTATTTGAAATGTCTTCAATTACGAAAATGATAGTATCAATCACAGCTTTAATTGAGCATAAAAAAACACTTGTTTAAAAAATCAATTGATTTCATTAGAAAATTTTAATTAATTTTTTAATTGATTTAATAAAATTTTTAATTGATGTTGATTGCAAAATCCAATTAATTTTTTAATTAAAAACGAAATTATTTGTAATCGCTATACTATATTTCAATCACTTTCTATAACTATTTTTAATCCTTTTTAGTTTGATTCAAAAATTTATAGTTTAAAAAAAATTAATTAAGAATCTAAAAAAAAATATCCATAATTTTTTAATTGTCTTACTCTTCCGAGTTTGATTAAAAAGTTAATTGTATCAATTAATTTTTTAATTTAAAATTTAAAAAAATCAATCAATGACTTAATTGACTAACGGCCATTTTCTTGTAGCTCGTTTGACTTTAACTGCCAGTTAATAAAAAGTAAATTGCAAATATCTTCTCTCCGGTTAACTTTAACTGAAAAATTTTCAGCAGTTAAATTTCTAACTGGCCTGTGGAATATATAGGCAAGATGACAGATATATCCATGGTACGGTTTAAAAGTTCGTTAGCTAACGGAGCACAAACGGAGTTTCATGAAAATGGGGGTAAATGTTTTAAGTTTGATTAATAGTATCAATAAATTTGTTAATTGAAAAAGTTGTCAATTTCAATCAACTTTTTAATTGGGAATATTTTGGTGATATTTCTTTCTGTGTATTTATAAACTAATGTTACTCAAATTTCAAATTTATATACATATTAGCCGATCTTACATATAGCTCTTACAAAAATTTGTAAGCGGTGATACTTTTATGCTGCTTTTTTTTTGTGCCTCTAAATACCATACTTTTTAAACATTTGTGCCACCTTTTTGACATACTGTGCCACTAAAAATATTCTTCGACAAAATAGTTTTCCAGTACATCTAATCAACTCACTAATCAACAAAACTCATCATCCAAAAACTCACAAAGAAAAAATACAAATGGAGAACTCAAACATTTTTTTCAGTGTCCCATTTATCCCCAAATTGACGGAATGCAAAACTTGGTTGAGATCAATAAAGGAAGAAACAACAACAATAGCATACAAATCAAACGATACACTGCAACGATTATTTACAACAAAAACAAACAGAACAGACAAAATGCAATTAGACAACGTTGTGTACGAACTAACATGCAATGGAAACGAAAGGGAGACATGCAACATGCACTATGTGGGTACAACAAGAAGACAATTGAAAATACGAATGGCAGCAGTGTTGCCAACTCCCCAAGGCCAAAAAGCACCAAAAATATATTATAAATTCTAACATACCACCTTCCACCACAAAATCGAAAATTAAATGCTCTACTAAAAAAAAAAAAAAAAAAAAAAACCTTCCGAAGATGTATTATAGAACTTTTGTGAATTGAATTTTAAAAAATTAAGGTGGGTATTAAGATCGCGTTTAGCTGCTAAAATAGTCATTTTTTCACAATTACTTTTCTTTAATATTTCATTTTAAGGAATACAAACTTTGTGAAAATTTGCTTTTGGTTATAATAAAATTTGCAGCAAGTTATAATAAAATTTGCAGCAAATATGCATAATTTTATGCCTTTTTTACTGATATAGTATAAATTCGGCAAAACTCGAATTTAGTACTCACCATTATGAACCGCTATTCAAGTATACACTTTGATCAGTTTTAATGCTTTCGTCCAATTCATTTTGATCAGTGATGTTTTTCAACTTTCAAAATATTAATATATGGAAGGAGCCTATTGCTTATTTTAGTTGTGCGTGCTTTTGTGAATTTAATACGAACGTTTTTAATGACATCTTTACCAAATTAAAAAATTCGACACTCATTGCTCGACTTTCCTACATAATACCCTATATAACAATATTAATTAAAAAATAATCAATACCAACTACATAACAATCAAATTCTATATTTGGCAATAAATTTGAGTTTCTTCGGCTCTTGAAAGACTACTCAACATTTTTGTATCAATTAAACTTAATAGTGTTCAAAATAAAAAAAGCACCAAAAGCACTAAATGAAAATGCCAGAAAGCACCAAGTTGGTGCTTTTTTTGAAAAGGCACCAAAAAGGCAATTTGGTGCTTTTTAGAAATCAAAAAGCACTAAATTTGGTGCTAAAAGCACCAAATTGGCAACACTGAATGGCAGAACATGAAGCCGACATCAACAAACATAGAGAAAGCACAGCTTTAGCACAACACATATAAGAGAGTGGCCATAGCATAGACTTCAAAGCTGTTAAAATTCTCGACAGAGAAATGAGAACAAACGTTATACACTGGAGAGCCTACGCATTCAACAGAGAATAGAGACGTCAATGAACACTAAGGAAGACAAAGATAACACCAACTTACAGTATTTCATTGCAATAATTTAAAGAGTAAACATACATAGTTCTGTGATATAGATTTAAAGTTTTGCTGCAATATTTACATTTTATTTATTTATTTAGTTATTATTATTGTTTGTGATGTCCAGTTTTAATAATTTATAAATGAAACAAATGTAAAACAATTGTAAGTAAGAACTAAAATCCACAATTACTGAAATCTAAATAGAATTTTCCTCTACAGATATTTCAAATAAAAAATTCTCTGGAAAAGGTCGGAAAAAAGCCGACGAAACGTCGAGAAAAAAGATGAAATAAACTTGTTTTATTTGCATTTATATATATTGACCAAAACAGCCCATTAAAATAAACAAAAATCTATTAAAACTAAGTGGTCATAAAAAGAAAAAGTAAATGTTTTAAGTTTGATTAATAGTATCAATAAATTTTTTAATTGAAAAAGTTGTCAATTTCAATCAACTTTTTAATTGGGAATATTTTGGTGATATTTCTTTCTGTGTATTTATAAACTAATGTTACTCAAATTTCAAATTTATATACATATTAGCCGATCTTACATATAGCTCTTACAAAAATTTGTAAGCGGTGATACTTTTATGCTGCTTTTTTGTTGTGCCTCTAAATACCATACTTTTTAAACATTTGTGCCACCTTTTTGACATACTGTGCCACTTTTTAAATACCTAATTCATTTTTCAAGCGGTGATACTTTTGTGCCGCTTTTCTTGTTGCGCCTCTAAATACCATACTTTTATAAATGTCTGCCACCTCTTTGACATACTGTGCAACTTTTTGATTAATTAATTATATTTTTGAACATTTTGATCTCAAGTCCCGTTAGGATTACATGTATGACAGGAGTCGAACACTATACAATTTTTATCATTATGTTTCCAGCAGACATTTGTACCGCCTAAAATTATGGAAATAACAATAACATCCATGTTAAGCTCAATGACAAGGGACCTCCTTTTTATAGCCGAGACCGAACGGCGTTGCAGTGAAACCACTTAGAGAAGTTTTGAAACCCTCAGAAATGTCACCAGCATTACTGAGGTGGTATAATCCACCGCTGAAAAACTTTTTGGTGTTCGGTCGAAACAGGAATCGAACCCACGACCTTGTGTATGCAAGGCGGGCATGCTAACCATTGCACCAAGGTGGCTTAATTTGGTAAATCCACCATAAATTCTAAATGTATAAATAAGTTCGTTTACATTTTATTGGAAAAGTATAAAGAGAAAAGATCCTGGGCCCACCAGTTGAAATGAAAACTTAGCTTTTTTCATTATTACTTAAAGAAAATTAAATTATATCATATTAAATTGTTAAATAAAAACAGAACTTAAGAGAAATTTTCATTTAAACCCCATCAAATTTCTTAGAGAAAGCACCATGGAAATTTAATTTAAAAAAATCACAAATTGATTTTAGCATTACAATACAGGTGACCAATGTATAAAATCTATGTCAAAAAGTTTATTCTCATAGATATTAAGAAATTCCAAGAAACCACATACTACATTCATTGCAATGATCCATTTCCTTTTCTCCAATTCTATGGGAAATGTACCCTCACATTTGTTTGGGCATTCGGGCGACACATGTTGTTGTCTTAGACAACGGGCTTAGTATCGCGAAACAAATGTTTCAACACTGTAACGAAACTGTTTTAAGATTTTTTTACTCAATGGCCTGGGGATGACTTGGAATGCCAAGCTCAAAGCAAAGCGAATTTTCTAGCTGGCTAAATGGTTGGTTTGGATGGCCAATGGAGTCACATGCACATAACCCAAAAACTTGGCCAAACCATAATGGTAAAACTATGATGATGATGGTTGAGAGAACTTTAACTGGGGTTTTTGTCTTCCTAACCAACTTAGAGTTGCTTTTTATGGCCAATTGTAAGAAAACAGCTGCCGCTGATGTTGCAGGAACAAACAAATGGAAAATTTAAAATTTTCAAAAAAGCAAACAAAAAAAAAAAAAATAGTTTTCTTCCTTGATAGTAATCTAAATACAAGCGGGCATTATTTCAGGAGTTTTTCTCTCCTACAGAATCCTCGATATGTGGGAGAATATATTTGTTTTGTCATTGGTTATGTTAAAATTAAAATTAAAAAAAAAAATAAAAAATCTCATCATTGGAAATATTTATTGTTTGTTGTTTTATTGATTTTTTCGGATATTAACCTACCCCTAAATTCGAATGATCTTTATGAAAGAAAAAATGCTTTTAATTAACAAATATTTTGAACTCTTGCATTAAACCATTTCGAGCTCACATTGTGTATATAACGTCATGGCACACGCACGAACAGAAAAAACATATTTGGACATGGTTGCCGCATCCATTTAATGCTTATCTAGAATATGTAATTGTCGCGTAAACCATGTATTTTGTCTTTGTAAAAATAATTTTCGAGCGGAGAAAAATATATGTTGGCAATAAGCATTTAAATGGTTTTCAGATGCCGCAAACATGTTCTATTATTTAAATGATAGAATTTGAGACCATTGCATGGTCGCGAAAATCATGTACCTGACCATTCAATTTTTTTACTTTCTTGCAAGGAAAAAAGGATTTTTATAGGTTACGTATAGACATGTCTAGAACCATTAAATGACCAAAAAGGCCATGTACATTGTTTTCAGCGAAAAGAATTTTATAAAAACATAGAACAGGTACACACGATTTTCATTTTGCGCGTCAGTCGGGTGAATTACTCTGGAATTACTGTGTTTGTTTATTCAGAAGTGGCAGAGGAAGGCCTCTGGGGAGGGGACTTAGACCCCCCCCTCCCAGAAAAAATTAGCCCCCCAGAATTTGAAAACCTATTTACGATTTTCGGTTGTTTTTATATAAAATTAAACAAGTAAATACACAAAGTTGCGCTAAAGACTTTCATGCACAATCGAATTACTTGTGTTGTGGTAGCACTTGCCGATGGCAATTTATAGTTTTATTTTCCGTAACATTGTCTTCTAAATTTTATGTTAGTTTCATTACGTCTTATACTTATGTATAAATAAAGCTGTGGTTGAACTTATGATTTAAGTTCCTAAATTTATGTTTAGTTTAATATCTAAAGCCCATTTACTATTTTGTTTAGTCTGATTTTTAGTCAATTTAATTAAATAAATAGTAATTGATATTAAAACTATTCTTTCATAAATGCACATATTAATAATGCTGTAACAAAGCGTTGCCAAAAAACTAGTGAAAAGGTTCTTTTTGGGTCTCGAAGTGGTGCAAAATTGGTGGAAAAGCGATGACTGCAATACACACAAAAAATTTTTTTTCTGATTCAATCACGAAATTAATTGATCCAATTAATTTTTTAATTGAAATGTCTTCAATCACGAAAATAATAGTATCAATCACAGTTTTAATTGGGCATAGAAAAAATTCTTGATTAAAAAATTAATTGATTTCATTGCCATATTTCAATTAATTTTTTAATTGATTCAATTAAAAATTTAATTGATGTTGATTGCAAAACTCAATTAATTTATTAATTAAAAGAAGGTAACTATTTTAAATTAAATTCTGAATTGGCTTAGAATTTTTATTTGGATTAACAATTGATTGTTTGAAAAAAAATTAATTAAAAATTTAAAAAAATGTTCATCATCATCATAAACTTACTTAGTCCTCCGAATTTGATTAAAAGTTAATTGTATCAATTAACTTTTTAATTAAAAATTTTAAAATTTTCAATCATTGACTTAATTAACTTAATGTTTCTATCTTGATTAAAAAGTTAATTGTACCAATTAATTTATTAATTGAAAAAAATTTCAAATTCAATTAACTTTTTAATTGGAAATATTCTGGTGATATTTTTTTCTGTGTATGAACTGTCAAAGGAAGGATGTCCACCATTTCAGCAGCCGTTACACAGTATTTACATCATTCTTAAGGTGTAATCCGAATTCAGTGTTTTGAATGTGAATTAAAAAATTTTGTGATATTTTCCCGAATTTTTATAATTTTTAATGCATTCCAATGCTTGTCTGAAACGTTTACCCTGGAATATTTTCAAAAATTATCAATTTTTCCGGCAATCTAGCATTCATCGGCATTTGAATAATTTGTACCATTTTATTAACTCTTTTTAAGCTATTTGAAAAAAACAAACATTAAAATATGAAAAAAAAAGCGAGCTATAAAAAATTTAAATAAAATAAGTAAGGAAAGTCTAAAGTCGGGCGGGGCCGACTATATTATACCCTGTACCACTTTGTAGATCCAAATTTTCGATACCATATCACATCCGTCAAATGTGTTGGGGGCTATATATAAAGGTTTGTCCCAAATACATACATTTAAATATCAATCGATCAGGACAGAATTTGATAGACTTCTACAAAATTTATAGACTTAAAATTTAAGTCGGCTAATGCACTTTTTACAATTTTAGTAAAAAGATATGGGAAACATTTAAATCTGAAGCAATTTTAAGGAAACTTCGCAAAAGTTTATTTATGATTTATCGCTCGATATATATGTATTCGAAGTTTAGGAAAATTAGAGTCATGTTTACACCTTTTCGACTAAGCAGTGGCGATTTTACAAGGAAAGTGTTGGTATTTTGCCCATTTTTGTCGAAATCAGAAAAACATATATATGGGAGCTATATCTAAATCTGAACCGATTTCAACCAAAATTTGGCACGCATAGCTACAATGCTAATTCTACTCCCTGTGCAAAATTTCAATTAAATCGGAGTAAAAGATTGGCCACTGTGGTCATAAGAGTGTAAATCGGTCGAACGATATATATGGGAGCTATATCTAAATCTGAACCGATTTCAATAAAATTTGGCACACTTGACTACACTACTAATTGTACTCCTAGTGCAAAATTTCAACCAAATTGCGGTAAAACTCTGGCTTCTGGGACCGTATTAGTCCATATCGGGCTAAAGATATATATGAGAGCTATATCTAAATCTGAACCGATTTTAATAAAATTTGGCACACTTGACTATAGTACTAATTGTTCTTCTTGTGCAAAATTTTAAGCAAATTAGGGTAAAACTCTGGCTTCTGGGGCCATATAAGTCCATATCGGGCGAAATATATATATGGGAGCTATATCTAAATCTGAACCGATTTCTTCCAAAATCAATAGGGTTCTATTCTGAGCCAAAACACATACTTGTGCCAAATTTCAAGTCGACTGGACTAAATCTGCGACCTAGACTTTGATTACAAAAATGTGTTCACGGACAGACGGACATGGCTATATCGACTCAGGAGCAGAGTATGAAGCCGACCCATTTTTGTCGGCGGCGGCTGACACTAATTTTATGCCTCCGGCGGCGGCGGCTTGACGACTAAGCCAGTATAAATTTGTCTATTCGGCGGAAGACAATTATCCATTATAACATCAATTTGAAGTTATCCGAATGGTAATGAGATTAGTTGTACAACCAATCTTACAATCGCATTTACATTTCATTTAAATTTTCTGAGCTAAAATTTTGCAAAATTATTATAACAACTTAATACTGACTTATTTTGGGTGGAAAGTTAAACATTTTGACAAAAAATGCAAAAATTTTTCTGATTTAAATCAATATTTATGATTAATTGGCGGCTAATTTTGAGTCGAGATGAGTCGACATATTCGGCGGCGGCTTCGACTGGCAAAAACTGGTCGGCGGCGGCTAAAAAAAAAAATGAGTTTATTAAATCAATATAAAAAATACTTTAATGTTGTATCTATTAATATTAGAAGCATTTCTTCCGTTACCAAATTTAATAGTTTCAAAGCGCTGTTGGCAAAGTTATGTGATTTACCGGATGTAATTTGCGTTCAAGAGACATGGTTCCAGGCACACTTACTACAGCTTTACAACATTCCTGGTTATAATTCTGTACATTGCTGTAGATCAGATGGATATGGAGGCTGTACCATATATGTTCGTAACAATCTGCATTACACAGTGGAGCTGTGCAAAAGCGACAATTTTATTGACGCAATAGCATTGACATTACACAATAAAACATTTAATGGAAAAAAAATTAATAATTACTACGTTTTATCGATCGCAAAAAGCAAGTCAAAATAACTTTTCTGGATTTTTAGACAATATGCTAAATAATTATGGTCGTTCGCCTTGCTTTTTCGTTGGAGACTCAAACATAAACTCATTGCAAACAACATCTTTCCAAAGCATATCTAACTTACTCCAGTGTTATAACTTTTCTAATCGTCACAACCTTATAACGCGTCCTGATAGTGGTTCTTCTATTGATAATGTTTATAGTAACCTTACCTGTGATATAAAAATTGGAGCTTTAGAAAATAAATTGTCAGATCACAAAATGCTACTGTGTAGTTTAGAATCAAGCTCTACAAAAAATGATTTTGTTGAAACTGTCTATCAGCACTGCGATTATGAAAACGTGTCTAATCTAATACGACACAATTTGGAATTATCGGGGCTAAGGGGTGAGTCCTCTCAAGATATGTCTTATTTACAAGCTATAGTTTCCGATGCTATAGTCCAATCAACAACACAAATAAGGAAAAAACATCTGTTAAAATATGAGTTTACACCATGGATAAACGGAAATTTGAAAGCAATTATGGACTATAAGAGAAAACTGTTGAAATTGAGAAAGAAGAAAGATTCAAGTGATATTAACTCTGCACTTAAGAGAATAAGTAGAATAATAAAGCTTGCTACCAAGCGTTCAATGGATAACTATTTGTATGATAATCTCTCAAATATTCAGAATAATCCAAGGAAATGTTGGCAATTATTGAATCAAATTTCTGGTAGAAGTTCAAAGTCTGAAATTACAGTAAAAGATGACCTAGGAAATCTTATATCTTCGGACATCGCCAAAGCAGAAAAATTTAACGAGTACTTTTTAAAGTCGGTAGATGATCTTAAACGCCAGTTGCAATCCAGCTCATCTGCATGTATGCGGCATTTATGCCCATACTTAGCATTGATCTTCAATGCTTCAATAAATGAGTCAACGTATCCTGAATCCTTGAAAATTCAAAAAATTGTACCTATACCAAAGGAAATTCGATCAACTTCACTTAATCAATATAGACCAATATCAATCTTATCCGTTTTTGATAAAATATTTGAGAAGATAATATATTCGCAAATGTCTTCTTACCTAAATGAAGAAAATATATTATTTAAAAGACAATACGGTTTTCAGAAGGGATGTGGAACAGAAGAAGCATTAATAAATATTATAAACTATATATGCAGTAGTTTCGACAAAGGATCACCAGGGGTCGCTGGTGTGTTCTATGATTTCTCAAAAGCGTTTGATCTCGTTGACCACACAATTATGTGCGAGAAACTTTATTTATATGGAATTCGTGGTAGAGAACTAAACTTTTTTCGGAGTTACTTACAAAATAGAAAGCAGTTCGTCCAAATAAATTCATCCAAAAGTTTATTGAAAGATGTCGTATACGGCGTTCCGCAGGGGAGTGTATTGGGACCTCTTCTGTTTAAAATATATATCAATGATATATCTAACCTTGGACTAAAAGGCAAATTATATATGTATGCTGACGATATCAGTATATTTTATCCATATAAATATGAATTAACACTGAAAGCAAATGTTGAACGCGATGCTTCACTCATATGTGAGTTCGCAAAGATTAATAAATTAGTCCTAAATGCCAATAAGACGAAGTTTATTCGTTTTAGACCGCATCCACACATTGAAACGAGAACCTGGTCTATCTTAGTGGATAGTAAGATAATACCTGAGGTGGACACAGTCAAATACTTAGGCATCAATCTTCAAAATAATCTAGGTTGGAAGACACATATTCAAGAAATTAGAAATAAAATTGCACCTGGATTGGGAATTCTATACAAATATAAGAACAAAATGGATGAACAAGCAAAATTAATGATATTTCAGTCACTGATACAAAGCCACTTGAACTATCTGCCCATCATTTATGGATATAAAAAAAATTCTGACTTGAAATCCCTACAAATATTACAAAACAGAGCACTTAAAATAGTTTATAACCTGCCTGAACGCTACCCTACATTTTTGTTGTATAGGGACGTCGCAAAAAGTGTCCTCCCAGTATTTGGTTTATATAAGAAACAAGTACTTATATACGTATATAAGGTTTTGAACAACATTGGGTTTCATACAACGCAGTTCCTGAATAATAATTATACCATTAATACAAGAAATAGATCCAATCTCAGACTGCCTAGATGCAGATTAGAATTGACTAAGCAACGCATTGAATTCATGGGTTGTCTGGAATACAATAATCTTCCTGCTTTTATTAAAATGTCCACATGCATTGCAAGTTTTAAGCGCCAAATTAAAGATTACCTAGAACAAAACATTGAAATGCTTCTAATATGACTTATATAATTTTTTGTTTTGTTTTTTAATTCATATTTCATAAATCATAACAAATTCATAAAATCATAACTTGTCTGTGAGATGTATGTTTTTCTTGAAATACGTTGCTAGATAGCCTCAAAAATGCCTTGGAGGCGCTGAGGCAATTATATGAATTGTAAATATATTTTAATTTGAAATAAAAAAAAAAAAAAAAAAAAAAAATTGGCGGCGTGACTCGGCGGCTTCATTCTCTGCTCAGGAGCCCCCCCCAGAGCATTTTTGCCAAAGACACCATGTGCCTATCTCGTCTCCTTCTGGGTGTTGCAAACATATGCACTAACTTATAATACCCTGTTCCACAGTGTGGCGCAGGGTATAAAAACTTCTGTGTAGTTAAAATAATTAACTTCTGTGTAGTTAAAATAATTAACTTCTTTGTGAGGACATTTTCGGAAGTGCAATTTTTTTTTGCTGGGAAAAAGTGTGGAACTACTATTAGTTGCTTTATTAAAAATTAATTGTCTAGTTATGTTGATGTATCATTTTTTATTCATTTTTATAAAGTAAAATATTAATTGAACCTATAAGTTATAGACTGATTATAGACTAATTTTTAGCTAGGGGGCCCCCATAGGAAAATTGTCAAGCTACGCTAATGATTGTGACAATCATGTTTCTTCTCTGCGTGCGTATTTTCCAAAAATCTTATATTAACAAATAGTTTGAACTATTGCATTAAACCATTTCGATCTCACATTGTGTATATAACGTGATGGCACACGTGTTTTCCAAAAATCTTATATTCTGGAAAATATTTTTTAAAAATATAGAATCCAGCTTTTTCGAATATGAGACAACATTTTCTTGTTGTCGTTGAAGTCATTACATCCATCGTTCAGTTAGCAGTTTCCTGGCGCATTACTACATAGAAAGAATTCTCTTCGTTAATTTTACGAAGAATTCTTCATTATCTACTCTTTGTGAATTGTCTAGAGGGGATGCAATATTACATTAAGGGAATCTGTACCTGTCATACACAAAGACTGGAGATGTGTACGTCAATAATATTTTACACACGATTACGTACACTCACGAGGGAAAATTTGCACTAAGGCACACTCACGAACGATATATTTGGTAGGACGCACATTCACGAAATAAAAATCTGTACTCACGCACACCAATGGTGTTTTCGTTTCTTGTAAAAAATGCGCACTTTTTTTGCATTTTGCCCGGAAAATGAACTTTTTAGGTTCTTCTTAAAAAAAAAAAAAACAGGCAAAAGTGAAAAAGGCATCGAATTCTATTGTGAAAATAGTGCCAAGCATAGATGCAAATTGCGGGCATTTTTTAGGCTGGCAACATTTTAAAAATGCGCATTCCGTGCAGACAAATTGAAGGCAAAGCACATTTTTCAAAAAAGAAAACACCATAAGTATGAAATCCTACCAAATACTCACACTTATGAGTGGATTTTTTTCACTAACATACATTCTCGTGACTGTTTGAGAGCGTGTAGATACGAGTTATAGATAAAAAATCGTTCGCCAATGAGGTTAGGTTAGGTTGGGTGGCAGCCCGATGTATCACGCTCACTTAGACTATTCAGTCCATTGTGATACCACATTGGTGAACTTCTCTCTTGTCTCTGAGTGCTGCCCGATTCCATGTTAAGCTCAATGACAATGGGCCTCCTTTTTATAGCCGAGTCCGAACGGCGTTCCACATTGCAGTGAAACCACTTAGAGAAGCTTTGAAACCGTCAGAAATGTCACCAGCATTACTGAGGTGGGATAATTCACCGCTGAAAAACTTTTTGGTGTTCGGTTGAAGTAGGAATCGAACCCACGACCTTGTGTATGCAAAGCGGGTATGCTAACCATTGCACAACGGTGGCTCGGTGGCTAAGAATTGTCTGAGTAATTTACATGGTGAAGTTGATTGAAAGCGGATGGATGTTTTTTTTTGTTGCTCACGCACTCTTCCGAAAAGATTATTCTCATGACTAACGCTCAGGCATGACATTTGATTGGTTATTCACCCTCACGTTATTGTTTTTTCACATAAATCCACATTTCCATGAATTATGTTGAGTCCTTATATCTAGTTTTAGAGTCTCTATATACTGATCTACTAATCACATTCTCCTCACCACCTGAATTCACCTTCCACTACATGTTTCAATAACACCGCAATATAATAGGAAATGTCCCAAATCCAAAAAAAAATTTTGTTCAGATAAAAATTTCAAAATAAAAAATTTTAAACATTTTTCCACTACGATTTAAAAAAAATGAAATCAAAACTCAATAGAATATATGAAAAATTCCTAAAAATTTTTTTTTTTTTTTTTTGAATTTAAATATAAAAAATTGCAATGTTCGTGAAGGATATATCCAAATTGACTTTGCCCAATACAAAATTTAACTAAGCTTCCATTACCTTCTTGCTAGCTAGGATTTGAAATGGCCATGGAAACCGATGAAGTATTTCAAAAGAAGGTGGTGGTTAGCAAAACGTTTTTGTGATGGTTTTCTATTGTGGCATTGGTTTGTGGCCAAAACATATAATTGTTGTTTTGTGGGCCAAAGTGGTGAATGGCAGCAGCTCGAGATGGCTATGTGGCGCACACATACACACAAAATGTGAACATCATCATATCAATTGATCTAAAAGCATTTACAAAAGCTAAAGATATGGACAATAATGAAATGGGAAGTACTTATCCTGCGGCATAATCGCTATCTTAACCACACTGTGTGCATGTGTACACCTAACTAAAGAAACTTGCATCCTTCCCTGGGAGATGGTGGGGTGCCTAGCCTAGTGATTCACAAATTTGGGAGAGCAAAGTGAATTGTGTTGGCATTTGTTGAAGATATATCCTCCAGGGAAGTATAACACATAACCACCATCATCACCATCTATACCACCATTGGCGGACAAGTGTTCCTATAGCATATGGAAATGGAAACAATTGGAGAAATTCTAGCCCAAATATATGGTGGCTGGTGGCTTGCTGCTCCTACCTCCTACCAAGGTAAGGCCATTCGAATAAAAACGTGACACACGAATTGCCACAATTGTTGCCTTTTATTTTTCAAATCTGCTGTTTGCCTTCCATTGAATCTCAGAGTCGCAAATTAAATTAGCTATGCATAAAACCATAATCAAGTGTGGAATGTGCATTGCTTTTATTGATGCCAGGCGATACTAAAACTGGTGGCTTATGGTATGTTTAGAAGGTTCCAGTTTCTTCTATGTAGCCGAATTAATGTGCCCCATCAACTTTGTTTCATTTGGAGCATATATGACCGTATAATTGGCCATTGGGAAGGCACATTTACATGGAATTCTTACCTTTAAGGGGTAATGGACATCCAAAGGCATAGGAAGTTTGTATTGCATCTTAGAGAAAATGGTAAGATCGTGAAGGCTATAGGTAATAGGAAATGTAATTAGAATCACAATGTTGACTATACTAAGTAATTTAGTGATTTATTTCCATAGGAAATTTTGGGTAAAGTTTTATGTCTGTAGAAAAATTGGCCAAAATTATATCTCTTTAGAAAATTTTATCTGTATAGAAAATTTTGGCACTATTATATCTCTATAGAAAAATTTTGAAAAATTTTATCTATATAGAAAATTTGTGTAAAATTTTGTCTCTATAGAAAGTTTTGGCAAAATTTTATCTCTATAGAAAACTTTGGCAACATTTTATCTCTAAACAAAATTTTGGAAAAATGTTATCTTTATCTCTATAGAAAATTTTGACAAAATAAGTTTTTCTCTACGCAAAATTTCGGAATAATCTACACAAAATTTGTGAACATTTTATCTCTATTGAAAATGTTGGCAAAATTTCATCTCTATAGAAAATTTTGGCAAAATTTCATCTCTGTAGAAAAATTTGTAAAAATTTTATTTCTATAGAAAAATTTGTCAAAATTTTATTTCTATAGAAAATTTATCAAAATTTTATTTCTATAGACAATTTTCTCAAAACTTTATTTCTATAGAAAGTTTTGGTAAAATTTTATCTCTGTAGAAAATTTTGGCAAAATTTTATCTCTGTAAAAAATTTTTGGCAAAATTTTATCTCTGTAGAAAATTTTGGCAAAATGTTATCTCTATACAAAATTTTGTCGAAATTTTATTTCTATAGAAAAATTTGTCAAAATATTATTTCTATAAAAAAAATTGTCAACATTTTATTTCTATAGAAAAATTTGTCAAAATTTTATTCCTATACACAATTTTTTCAAATTTTACCTCTGTAGAAAATGTTCCCAAAATTTTATTTCAGTAGAAAATTTTGGCAAAATGTTATCTCTGTAGAATATTTTGACATAATTTTATCTCTGTAGAAAATTTCGGCAAAATTTTATTTCTAAAGCAAAAATTTGCTAATATTTTATTTCTATAGAAAATTTGTCAAAATTTTATTTCTATAGACAATTTTCTCAAAACTTTATTTCTATAGAAAGTTTTGGTAAAATTTTACCCCTGTAGAAAATTTTGACAAAATTTTATCTCTGTAAAAAAATTTTGGCAAAATTTTATCTCTGTAGAAAATTTTGGCAAAATGTTATCTCTATACAAAATTTTGGCAAAATTTTATTTCTATAGAAAAATTTGTCAAAATTTTATTTCAATAGAAAAATTTTTCAAAATTTTATTTCTATAGACAATTTTCTCAAAACTTTATTTCTATAGAAAGTTTTGGTAAAATTTTATCTCTGTAGAAAATTTTGGCAAAATTTTATCTCTGTAAAAAATTTTTGGCAAAATTTTATCTCTGTAGAAAATTTTGGCAAAATTTTATTTCTATAGAAAAATTTGTTAAAATTTTATTTCTATAGAAAATTTGTCAAAATTTTATTTCTATAGACAATTTTCTCAAAAATTTATTTCTATAGAAAGTTTTGGTAAAATTTTACCCCTGTAGAAAATTTTGACAAAATTTTATCTCTGTAAAAAATTTTTGGCAAAATTTTATCTCTGTAGAAAATTTTGGCAAAATGTTATCTCTATACAAAATTTTAGCAAAATTTTATTTTAAATAGAAACATTTGTAAAAATTTTATTTCTATAGAAAAAGTTGTCAAAATTTTATTTCTATAGACAATTTTCTCAAAACTTTATTTCTATAGAAAGTTTTGGTAAAATTTTATCTCTGTAGAAAATTTTGGCAAAATTTTATCTCTGTAAAAATTTTTTGGCAAAATTTTATTTCTGAAGAAAATTTTTTCAAAATGTTATCTCTATACAAAATTTTAGCAAAATTTTATTTTAAATATAAACATTTGTCAAAATTTTATTTCTATAGAAAAAGTTGTCAAAATTTTATTTCTATAGAAAAAATGTGGCAAAATTTTATTTCTATAGCAAAAATTTGTTAAAATTTTATTTCTATAGACAATTTTTTCAAAACTTTATTTCTATTGACAATTTTCTCAAAACTTTATTTCTATAGAAAGTTTTGGTAAAATTTTACCCCTGTGGAAAATTTTGTCAAAATTTTATTTCTATAGAAAATTTTATTTCTATAGACAATTTTCTCAAAACTTTTGGTAAAATTTTATCTATGTAGAAAATTTTGGCAACATTTTATCTCTGTAAAAAATTTTTGGCAAAATTTTATCTCTGTAGAAAATTTTGGCAAAATGTTATCTCTATAAAAATTGTGGCAAAATTTTATTTTTATAGAAAAATTTGTCAAAATTTTATTTCTATAGACAACTTGTCAAAATTTTATTTTTATAGACAATTTTCTCAAAACTTTATTTCTATAGAAAGTTTTGGTAAAATTTAATCTCTGTAGAAAATTTTGGCAAAATTTTATCTCTGTAAAAATTTTTTGGCAAAATTTTATCTCTGTAGAAAATTTTGGCAAAATTTTATTTCTATAGAAAAATTTGTCTAAATTTTATTTCTATAGAAAATTTGTCAAAATTTTATTTTTATAGACAATTTTCTCAAAACATTATTTCTATAGAAAGTTTTGGTAAAATTGTATCTCTGTAGAAAATTTTGGAAAAATTTTATCTCTGTAAAAAATTTTTGGCAAAATTTTATCGTTGTGGCACAATTTTATTTCTTTAGAAAAATTTGTTAAAATTTTATTTCTATAGAAAATTTGTCAAAATTTTATTTCTATAGACAATTTTCTCAAAACTTTATTTCTATAGAAGGTTTTGGTAAAATTTTATCTCTGTAGAAAATTTTGGCAAAATTTTATCTCTGTAAAAATTTTTTTTGGCAAAATTTTATCTCTGTAGAAAATTTTGGCAAAATTTTATTTCTATAGAAAAATTTGTCAAAATTTTATTTCTATAGAAAACCTTGTCAAAATTTTATTTCTCTACAAAAATTTGGCAAAATTTTATTTCTATAGAAAAATTTGTTAAAATTTTATTTCTATAGAAATTTTGTCAAAATTTTATTTCTATAGACAATTTTCCAAAAATTTATTTCTATAGAAAGTTTTGGTAAAATTTTATCTCTGTAGAAAATTTTGGCAAATTTTATCTCTGTAAAAAAATTTTGGCAAAATATTATCTCTATACAAAATTGTGGAAAAGTTTTATCTCTATAGAACATTTATTTTATCTCTATAAAAAATGTTGGCAACATTTTATCGCTATAAAAAATTTTGCCAAACTTTTATGTAGACAAAATTTCCAAAATTTAATATCTACTGAAATGTTTAGTAAAATTTTACGTCTATAGAGATTTAAAAAATGTTTATTTCTATAGAATATTTTCGCACAACTTTATATCTATAGAAAATTTTGGCAACATCTTTAGTTTTATAAAAAAACAAAATTGGCAAATTTTTATCTCTATAGAAAATTTTTACAAATTTATATTTCTCGAGAAGATTTTGGTAAAATTTTATCTTTGTGACAAAATTTTATTTCTATAGACATTTCCTTTCCAAAATTTACTTTCTACAGCAATTTTAACTAAAATGTTATTTCAATGTTAGGTTAGGTGGCAGCCCGATGTATCAGGCTCACTTAGACTATTCAGTCCATTGTGATACCACATTGGTGAAGTACTCTCTTATCACTGAGTGCTGCCTGATTCTATGTTAAGCTCAATGACAAGGGACCTCCTTTTTATAGCCGAGTCCGAACGGAACATTGCAGTGAAACCACTTAGAGAAGCTTTGTAACCCTCAGAAATGTCACCAGCATTACTGAGGTAGGATAATCCACCGCTGAAAAACTTTTGGTGTTCGGTCGAAGCAGGAATCGAACCCACGACCTTGTGTATGCAAGGCGGGCATGCTAACCATTGCACCACGGTGGCTCCTAAAAAAAGTTTATTTCTAAAGAATATTTTCACAAAACTTTATCTCTATAGAAAATGTTGGCAACATTTTATTTTTATTGAAAAATTTGGCAAAATTTTGTAGCTATAGGAACTTTTGGCAAAATGTTATCTCTACAAGAAATTTTGGAAAAATTTTATCTCTGTAGAAAATTTTGGCAAAATGTTATCTCTATAGAAAATTTTGGCAACATTTTATTTTTATAGAAAAATTTGGCAACATTTTATCTCTATAGGAACTTTTGCAAAATGTTATCTCTATCGAAAATTTTGACAAATTTTGATATCTAGAGAAAATTTTGGTAAAATTGTATTTTTTATAGAAAATGATGACAAAATGTAAATCTCTATAAAAAAATTTTATTTTTATTTTATTTTATTTAATTATTAGTAAAATTATACTTCTATAGAAAACTAAAAAAAGTTTATTTCTATAGAATATTTTCACAAAATTTAATTTTCATAAAAGTTTTCATATTTGTACAGAATTCTATTTTAAAATTTTATTCCTCCAACGGACTTTTTTTGCTGTGTGAAATTGTCTCAGCAGTTTCAATTTTTAAATAGTAAATTAAGATTTGCAAATTACTTTTTCTTTATTGCTATAGCAATATAATGCGGTTTTAAATAAATCGTGGACATGTTTTGCCATTTTAGTTGTATATAAATACCCCTTTCAAGCAATGAAATACTAGTCGTGAAAGTTTTTCAACGGAATTCAAACAAATAAATAGCTATGAAGATTTTCTTTTGTCTTTTATTAGGTGCGATATTCATGTCAGCTGTAAGTAATTATGCCTGAATTGAGAAATAGATTCTAAAACAATTCTATCATTTCTATAAATTTACAGAATGGAGGTCGAATTTTTGATCCACCTGATTCAGATTATGCCATCAATGTAACTGGCGATGACTTAATTGGGGTATATTTGTGATTTGAAAATTGTAAGAAATCAATTCAGAAATAATAATGAACCCTTAAAAGCAACGAAAGTTTTTTTATTTTGACTTTCATTTGTGAGAAAAAAAAAATTCTATTGTATCAATGTAGAAATATATAAATGTCAATTTTTTCTTCCTCTTCTCTATAGAAAATTGTTGCAAATTTTTTTCCTATTGAAGAGTTTTCTCCCTGTAGATATTTTTGGAAAATTTTATTTTTAGCAATATTTTATCTCTATAGAAAATTCTGTCAAAATTGTATGTCCACAAAATTTTTTTGCAAAATTTTATGTTCACAGAAATTTTTTGCAAAATTTTATGTCCACAGAAATTTTTTGCAAAATTTTATCTCTATATAAAATTTTGGCAAAACTTTATCTCTGTAGAAGCCACCGTGGTGCAATGGTTAGCATGCCCGCCTTGCATACACAGGGTCGTGGGTTCAACCCCAGTTTCGACCAAAAACCAAAAAGTTTTTCAGCGATTGATTATCCCACCTTAGTAATGCTAGTGACATTTCTGAATGTTTCAAAGCTTCTCTAAGTGGTTTCACTGCAATGTGGAAAGCCGTTCGGACCCGGCTATAAAAAGGAGGTCCCTTGTCATTGAGCTTAACAAAGAATCGGTTAGCACTCAGTGATAAGAGAGAAGTTCACCACTGTGGTATCACAATGGACTGAATAGTCTAAGTGAGCCTGAAATATCGGGCTGCCACTATACCTAACCTAACATAACATCTCTGTAGAAAGTCGTGGCAAAAGTTTATCTCAATATTTTTCTATTTTGCCAACATTTTATTTCTATTTTATCCATTTTGGCAAAATTTTATGTCTGTAGTAATTCTTAATCACAATTTCTTTTTGAAAATTTTTTCTCCATCGAAATTTTTGTAAACATCGAAAATGTTTTCAAAATTTTATAACTGTAGAAAATATATGCAAAAATTTATATCTATTGAAAATGTATGCAAAATTGTATCTCCATTGAAATTTTTTGCAAAATTATATCTCTATAGAAAATATTGGGAAAATTTTATTTCAATAGAAAATTTTGGCAAAATTTTATCTCGACATAAATTTTATCACATCGCTTTGTTTCGAAATTTTATCTCCATCGAAAATTTATGAAAATTTTATATCCATCGAAAATTTTTGTAAAATTTTATCACAATTTTTATACCCACCACCATAGAATGGTTACGGGGGTATAATAAGTTTGTCATTCCGTTTTTAACACATCGAAATATAGATTTCCGACTATATAAAGTATATATATATATATATTCTGGTCAGGGAGAAATTCTAAGACGATATAAGGATGTCCGTCTGTCTGTCTGTTGTAATCGTGCTACAGCCTTGGCGCTATCGTCCTGAAATTTGGCACAGATTCGTCTTTTGTTCGCAGGCAGGTCAAGTTCGAAGATTGGCTATATCGGTCCAAGTTTTGATATAGTCCCCATATAAACCGACCTCCCGATTTGGGGTCTTGGGCTTATAAAAGCCGTAATTTTTGCCCAATTTGCCTCAAATCGGAAATCTAGGGGTATGGTCCTAGAGCATAAAAAGGTGTGCCGAAAATGGTGAGTAGCGGTCCATGTTTTGATATAACCCCCATATAGACCGATCTCCCGATTTTATTACTTGGGCTTCTAGAATCCGTAGTTTTTATCCAATTTGCCTGAAATTTGAAATCTAGAGGTATTCAAGGAAATTAAAGAGATGTGCTGAAAATGGTGATTATCGGACCATGTTTTGATACAGCCCCCATATAAACCGATCTCCCGATTTTACTTCTTGGGCTTCTAGAATCCGTAGTTCTTATCCAATTTGCTTGAAATTGGAAATCTAGAGGTATTCAAGGAAATTAAAGAGATGTGCTGAAAATGGTCCGTATCGGTCCATGTTTTGATGTAGCTTCCATATAAACCGATCTCCCGATTTTACTTCTTGGGCTTCTAGAATCCGTACACAGAAAAAAATTTCACGAACATTTTTCCAATTAACATTTTAATTGAGTTTTAAAAAATATTCAATTAAAAATTTAATTGAATCAACAAATTTTTTAATTGAAACAAAAATCAATCACAAAAATTAATAGTATCAATTAATTTTTTAATTGGATCAATTAATTTTTTAATTGACCTTCAATTAATTTTTTAATTGATACTATCATTTCTGTGATTGAAGACATTTCAATTAAAAAATTAATTGGATCAATTAATTTCGTGATTGAATCAGAAAAAAAATTTTTTGTGTGTAGTTTTTATCCAATTTGCCTGAAATTAGGACCATAAAGAGATATGCCGAAAATGGTGATTATCGGACCATGTTTTGATACAGCCCCCATATAAACCGATCTCCCGATTTTATTTCTTGGGCTTCTGGAATCCATAGTTTTTACCCAATTTGCCTGAAATTGGAAATCTAGAGGCATTCAAGGAAAATAAAGAGATGTGCCGAAAATGGTCCGTATCGGTCCATGTTTTGATGTAGCTTCCATATAAACCGATCTCCCGATGTTACTTCTTGGGCTTCTAGAATCCGTAGTTTTTATCCAATTTGCCTGAAATTGGAAATCTAGAGGTATTCTAGGACCATAAAGAGATATGCCGAAAATGGTGATTATCGGACCATGTTTTGATATAGCCCACATATAGACTGATCTCCCGATTTTACTTCTGGGGCTTCTAGAATCCGTAGTTTTTATCCAATTTGCCTGAAATTGGAAATCTAGAGGCATTCAAGGAAAATAAAGAGATGTGCCGAAAATGGTGAGTACCGGTCCATGTTTTGAAATAGCCCCCATATAAACCGATCTACCGATTTTACTTCTTGGGCTTCTAGAATCCGTAGTTTTTATCCAATTTGCTTGAAATTGGAAATCTAAAGGTATTCAAGGAAATTAAAGAGATGTGCCGAAAATGGTGAGTACCGGTCCATGTTTTGATATAGCTCCCATATAAACCGATCTCCCGATTTTACTTCTTGGGCTTCTAGAATCCATAGTTTTTATCCAATTTGCTTGAAATTGGAAATCTAGAGGTATTCTAGGACCATAAAGGGGTGTGCCGAATATATCGGTACAGTTTTTGATATAGCCCCTTATAAGCCGGCTCTCCGATTTGAGGTGTAGATTCTAGAACTACAATTATATGTGCTGAATCTGTGTGTATCCTTGTAGTTTAGATTTCAAATCAAGACGTTATTTCAAAATTTTCCTGCACACTTAAAAGAGATGTTTATGATTCCTCTAAACCTCAAACAAAAAATGGTTCTTACAAATTCAGAATCTGATCTAGACTTCATAAGTAAAATTTTTACATTTATCTGTGGGAAGCGTACTGATTGAACTGTTCGGCTTGGGAAAATATCTGTCATCAAACCCCCCTGAAATTTCCAAAGGAAACTATTATATGTGATTCATGGTGATGGGTATTTAAGATTCGGCCCGCCCGAACTTACTACTGTAAAGGGTGATACGGTCAAAATTTGGTCAAGGGAAAACGCGTGTAAATCGGTGAAATCGTTTATTTAACAAATCAAATTAAATTTCTTTTTCAAGTTCAATTAGTATAAAATTCAGGAAAAATATTCAGTTAGGCTTTCGCTTTTCCAAATCCGAATTACCGGGCCTCACGCTTGACACCTGCCATCAGATTTTGTGCAGCCACCTTGTCCACCTTCTTCGCCGCAGAAAGCCAGTTTGCCTTGAACTGCTGCTCGTCCTTAGCAGTTTTTTTGGTCTTCTTTAGGTTCCGCTTGACAATAGCCCAGTATTTCTCAATTGGGCGGAGCTCTGGCGTGTTGGGAGGGTTCTTGTCCTTGGGAATCACCTGCACGTTGTTGGCGGCGTACCACTCCATGGCCTTTTTACCGTAATAGCAAGATGCCAAATTCGGCCAAAACAGTACGGAACAACCGTGTTTCTTCAGGAAAGGCAGCAGACGTTTATTCAAACACTCTTTCACGTAAATTTCTTGGTTGACAGTCCCGGAAGCTATGAAAATGCTGCTTTTCAAGCCACAGGTACAGATGGCTTGCCAAACCAGATACTTCTTTGCGAACTTTGACAGTTTTATGTGCTTGAAAATATCTGCTACCTTTCCCCTTCCTTTTGCCTTATAAAACTCCTGTCCCGGAAGCTGCTTGTAGTCGGCTTTGACGTAGGTTTCGTCGTCCATTACCACGCAGTCAAACTTCGTCAGCATCGTCGTGTACAGCCTCCGGGATCGCGCTTCGGCCGTCGTATTTTGTTTATCATCGTGATTTGGAGTCACTACCTTCTTGTAAGTCGATAGTCCGGCTCGTTTTTTTGGCTCGATGCACGGTTGTAGACGATACACCCAGCTTATTTGCGGCATCTCGGAGAGAGAGGTTAGGGTTTCGCTTGAAACTACCGGCAACTCTCTTTGTCGTCTCAGCGGCTTCCGGTTTTCGATTTCCCCCCGATCCAAACACTTCCCCAAACACTTTAATTACCATCTGTACCTGTGGCTTGAAAAGCAGCATTTTCATAGCTTCCGGGACTGTCAACCAAGAAATTTACGTGAAAGAGTGTTTGAATAAAGTTCTGCTGCCTTTCCTGAAGAAACACGGTTGTACCATACTGTTTTGGCCGGATTTGGCATCTTGGCCCAATACGCCAGAGCTCCGCCCAATTGAGAAATACTGGGCTATTGTCAAGCGGAACCTAAAGAAGACCAAAAAAACTGCTAAGGACGAGCAGCAGTTCAAGGCAAATTGGCTTTCTGCGGCGAAGAAGGTGGACAAGGTGGCTGTACAAAATCTGATGGCAGGTGTGAAGCGTGAGGCCCGGCAATTCGGATTTGGAAAAGCGAAAGCCTAACTGAATATTTTTCCTGAATTTTATACTAATTGAACTTGAAAAAGAAATTTAATTTGATTTTTTAAATAAACGATTTCACCGATTTACACGCGTTTTCCCTTGACCAAATTTTGACCGTATCACCCTTTAGTCTTCATAAGTAAAATTTTTACATTTATCTGTGGGAAGCGTACTGATTGAACTGATCTGCTTGGGAAAATATCTGTCATCAAACTCCCCTGAAATTTCCAAAGGAAACTATTATATTTGATTCATGGTGTTGGGTATTTAAGATTCGGCCCGGCCGAACTTACTACCGTATATACTTGTTTTCGTTGCAATGGTTTAAAGAGTAAACATAGATTTTTGCAAATTTCTAATTTAAAAGAAAAATTTTGCAAACTTTTATGTCTGTAGAAAATGTTTGCAAAGTTTTATCTCTGTAGAAACTTTGTGCAAAATGTTATGTCTGTAAAAAAATTGTGCAAAATTTTATCTCCAACGAAAATTTTGGCAAAATTATATCTCTGTAGAAAAGTTTTGCAAAATTTTATCTCTGTAGAAAATTTTTGCAAAATTTATCTCTGTAGAAAATTTTGGCAAAATTTTATCTCTATGTCTGCAAAGCTTTGTGCTTGGAAAATTTTATCTTCATAGACAATTTTCGAAAAATTGTATTTCTATAAATTGTTATTACAAATTAAAATTTAAAAAAAAAATTTATTTCTATACAAAATCTTTACGAAATAGAAATTGTTGTAAATTTTTATTTAATAAAAAATTGTTGAAAATTGTTATCACTACAAATTAAGATATAATCGTGAAACTGTCTCAGTTTTTTTTGGAATATGCTTCTCGTTTTTCATTAGCAGTAATTTTTAAATGGTAAATTAAAAATTTTATATTACTATTTTGTCATTGCTATAGCAATAAAACGCTCTTTTAAACAAATCGTGGACTTTTGAGTTGTGTATAAGTAAATCTATTTAGCCATATAAAATGAAAGGCTAATAGATAAAGTTCTCAAATAAAATAAAGCAAACAAGTAGCTATGAAGATTTTCCTTTGTCTTTTATTAGGTGCAATATTCATGTCAGCTGTAAGTAATGATGATTAAAATCAGAAAGGAATTCTAATAACAATTTTAATAATTTCTACAAAATTACAGAGTGGAGGTCGAATTTTTGATCCGCCTGATACCGATTATTACTACTTCTTAATTAGCGATGACAGTAATTTTCAAGGAATAGCAATCTGAAAATTATGTGAAATCAATACAAAAATTTTAATAAATGATTAAATGATTTTTTATTTTGAATTTCATTTCGGAGAAAAAGAATCCTGTTCTCTCATTGCAGTCATAGAATTTTTGTTACTTCCTCATTTCTCTTCACACACTTTGATGACATTTTCTCTCTATATTATATTTTTTTTGTAAAACAACTTTTTCATACGAATGTAATATATTTAAATTTTAATAAAACAAAAACTCATCTTGTTAATGAGAATGTCGTTATGACATTCACATCATGGATGTTATCTCAAATTCGTACACTAAATTAAACTCTCGAGTTATTTCACTTGCATTCACTTGTCTAATGTCTTTACATTTCCGCATCCGAAATCACCTTATTACCTTCCCGTTCCCCTCCACGGAAGGAAAGGAATCTACATGTTTGAAGGAAAAAGGATTTTTCCTACTTAGCCTGTCTGCCAACTATGGGGTTTAAATTATTGTGATAACAACGCTAAGCTTCCGTACCAGCGACTGCATTTCCTTCCGCTTCATGGAGATTTCCGTTCGCTTCATAGTTTGAGTTAATTTTTGCAGTTGTAGATTTTCATTAAAACGAATATTAATAGGGAATGTTTTATTCCCAGAATGTTCATGGTTGTGTTTTCTTTACGGGTTTTTGGGCAAGCGAAACATTTGGAGTAGGAGGTATCATGTCTATCTTCCTTGTCTGCGTATTTCTGGAATATAATAACGCTAAGACAATGGTGTATGAATTTCCAAATTAAATTGTTGTCATTAGCAGCAGTAGCGTTGTAGAACTTCCGCATCAGCGGTAGACAAGATAATGCAATAATTTTATGAAATATTCAAAAAGTTTACCATCCAGCAATCATCATTGTTAGATTTTTAACAATGAAATGGTTTCAGTAGATCTTTTGTAAAGTGCAGAGATGAATTTTTGAGGGGAATTATAGACCATGCCATTATTCATAATTTCTCAAAAATCTTGTCTTTGACTTTCATTATAACCTTGAAGAATAGAACGATTTTAATAAACGATTTGGAAGAAATCGTAAGTCATAAAATTCTTAACTCCATCCAGTCTTATGGACGCTTATAATCCTTACAATTCTACGGAAAATTTTAGTAAAGTTTTATTTCACAGAAAAATTTTGATAAATTTTATTTCAGAAGAAAATTTTATTAAAATTTATTTTAATAGAAAATTTTACAAAAATTTCAGCAGAAAAATTTACCAAAATTATTTCACTAGAAAATGTTAGCAAAATTTTATATCTACAAAAAATTTTATCTCTACAAATTTAGCAAAATTTTATCTCTACAAAAAAAAATGCATTTTTTCAGAAATATTTTTTGGAAAATTTTATATCTTTAGAAAGTTTTTGTAAAATTTAATTTCTATAGATTTTTTCTTCCAGATTTTATCTCTATAGAAGAAAAGTTTACCACAATTTATTTCAATAGAAATTTTTACATAAACTTTATTTCATTAGAATATTTTACCAACTTTTCTAAAATTTTATTTCAGCAGAAAAATTTACCAAAATTAATTTCACCAGAAAATGTTAGCAAAATTTTATCTCTGCATAAAATTTGCAATTTTTTTTTCAGAAATATTTTATCTCTTTAGAAATTTTTTGTAAATTTTAATCTCTGTAGAAATTTTTTGCAAAATTTTAGAAATTTTTGTAAAATTTTATCTGTACAACAGATGTTACCCCTTATAGAACATTTTTACAAAATTTTATAATAATAATTGATAAAAAAATATAGAACAAATTTATTTTAGTTAAAAATATTAGCAAATTTAGTTTTATATAGATAATTTTTGGGAAATTTTATCTCTAACGAAATTTTTGCAAAATTTTATTTCTAAAGAAAATTATCGCAAAATTTTATTTCAGTAGGAAATTTTGGCAAAAGTTTATCTCTACAAAAATCTTTGCAAAATTTAATCTACATAGTTTTTTTTTTTTGAAAATTTTATCTCTATAGAGAATTTTAACAAAATTTTGTTTCAGTAGAAAATTTTACAATTTTTTTTTTGTGTTGAAAATTTTACCAAAATAATATTTCAAAATTTACTTATACAGAGAACAAGTTGTCAAATATATCTACAAATTTTTGCAAAATTTTTTCTTTAGACGATTTCTGCCAAATTTTATTTCAATCGAATAATTTGGTTTATATCCACAGATTGTTTTTGCAATTTTTATCTTTATAGACTTTCGCAAAATTTATCCTTATCTTTATAGACAATATTCGAAAAATTTTATCTGTGTAGAAAAGTTTGGAAGAATTTTATCTTTATAGAAAATTTTGTAAAATTTTATCTCTATAGAAAATGTTTGGAAAATTTTACCTCTATAGAAATTGTATCTCTATAGAAAATTTGTGCAAAACTTTATCTCTATAGAATTTTTACAAAATTTTATAACAATAATTCATAAAAAATTATAGAAAAAATTTATTTTTTTTTTGGGGAAATTTTATCTCTAACGAAATTTTTGCAAAATTTTATTTCTACAGAAAATTATCGCAAAATTTTATTTCAGTAGAAAATTTTGGCAAAAGTTTATCTCTACAAAAAATCTTTGCAAAATTTAATCTTTACAGATTTTTTTTGGAAAATTTTATCTCTATAGATAATATTAACAAAATTTTGTTTCAGTAGAAAATTTTACATTTTTTTTTGTGTTGAAAATTTTACCAAAATAATATTTCAAAATTTACTTATACAGAGAACAAGTTGTCAAATATATCTATAAATTTTTTACCGTAAAATGAAGTTGATCGAGATAGCAGATGCCTTAAAGATACCACAGGAACGTGTTGGTCATAGCATTCATCAATATTTGAATATGCGGAAGCTCTGTGCAAATGGATGAAATGGAATGGGTGCAATGGATGAAACATGGCTCCATCACTACACTCCAATCGACAGTCGGCTAAGTGGACAGCGACCGGTGAACCGTCTCCGAAGCGTGGAAAGACTCAAAAGTCCGCTGGCAATGTAATGGCCTCTGTTTTTTGGGATGCGCATGGAATAATTTTTATAGATTATCTTGAGAAGGGAAAAACCATCAACAGTGGCTATTATATCGCGTTATTGGAGCGTTTGAAAGTCGAAATCGCGGCAAAACGGCCCCATATGAAGAAGAAAAAAGTGTTGTTCCACCAAGACAACGCACCGTGCCACAAGTCATTGAGAACGATGGCAAAAATTCATGAATTGGGCTTCGAATTGCTTCCCCACCCACCATATTCACCAGATCTGGCCCCCAGCGACTTTGTCTTGTTCTCAGACCTCAAAAGGATGCTCGCAGGAAAAAAATTTGGCTGCAATGAAGAGGTGATCGCCGAAACTGAGGCCTATTTTGAGGCAAAACCGAAGGAGTACTACCAAAATGGTATCAAAAAATTGGAAGATCGCTATAATCAATGTATCGCTCTTGAAGGGAACTATGTTGAATAATAAAAACGAATTTTGACCAAAAAATGTGTTTTTCTTTGTTAGACCGGGGACTTATCAGCCAACCTAATTATAGATTTTTTTTGCAATTTTTTATCTTTATGGATAATTTCCGAAAAATTTTATCTGGATAGAAAATGTTGTAGAAATTTTGGCAAACTTTTATCTCTATGGAAATTTTTTGCAAAAACTTTCTATAGAAAGTTTTGTCAAAATTTCATCTCTACACGCAAAGAAAAAAAAAAAACGTTTGGAAAACGTGTACCGAAAACGTTTTTCTTTTGTTAGAGTTTTTTGAATTGCTCCCAAAATTTTAAACTTTTATCACCAAAAAAAAATCGTTTGTTACAAAATGTTTATTTTTTCAATAAAAAAAGTTATTTTTGAAACAACAACACAGTCCATTTCGTTTATATCAAACACTGTTCAGACTTTAGGTCTTTAATAAGACACATTTTACAGTTAAAAATTTAATACACTACAATGTAATGTTGAACATTTTTTCGGAATCTTCCGAACATACACTGAAAAAAAGCATGCCCGGTTCCAAAGCTTTTGTCTTTACTTTAAATATTTTGGTATTGATAACGAGCCAAAGAAGCGGAGAATACAATTAAGGATGCTTTTAAGACACAATTCTCTTTTAAATTTAGGTTTTGTGTTCTTGCTTTTAGGAAGCAAATTTTAATTTTTCGTTTTTTCAGCTTTTTTTCTTTATATGCCATCAAAGTCCTTTAAAAACGAGTTAACGACAACTTTATTTTCCAAATTCAGACTCGACTTCCACTAGAAATTATGCTACGTTTCAAGTAAAAAACGTCTGTAAAATAACGTGTTGAAAAACATGTCCTAATTTCGAACGATTTTTTGCTTTGTAGTCAAGATGCAAAAAGACAACAAATTTAAAGACAATTTAATTAATTTTAAAGAATTTTTCTGAATTTTTAAAGTCAATTTGACCTTAAACCCAAAAAATGTTCTTTCATGTTACGATACCCATTTTTAAGTCAAATTACTTAATTATAAGGACAATACGACTTCATTGTAAAGTTTATAGACTTTTGGACAAAGAAAAAACATATGGAATGCCAATGGGGAATCCTTTATCCCCAACTATCGCCGATATCGTACTTGATACGCTCCTGGAATCTACGCTTAACGATCTTAAAAACGACGGGATAGAAATTAAATTGATAACAAAATACGTAGACGACCTTTTTGCAATAATAAAAAGAAAAGATGAAGACAGAATATTAGAAAAATTCAACAGCTACCACAATAAACTAAAATTCACAATAGAAAGGGAAGAAAATGGATCAATACCATATTTAGATATTAGGATACAACGAGAAAATGGAAAAATTATCACGGACTGGTATACAAAAACTATTGCTTCAGGTCGCTTAATTAACTATCATTCAAATCAACCAATGAGTCAAAAAATTAACACAATAAACAATTTAATAACAAAAGTGTTATCCATAAGCCATCAAAAATTTATCACAAAAAACATAAACAAAATCAAAAATATCCTGAAAAATAATGGCTACCCTCAACATTTAATAAACAATTTAATTGAAAAGGCAAAACACTATTCCCCAAAAAAGAAAATAAACGACTCATCTGGCAACTCAAAATTCATCAGTGTTCCATATGTTCCAAAACTCACCAACAACAATCATCTACAACAGATAATAAACAACCGAGACGTTAAGCTTGCTTATAAACCAAACAGAACCATAGCAACGTTATTTACACAAACAAAAACCAAAATAGAAAAAAGAGAGCTGAGTAATGTCGTATACGAAATAACATGCAAAGGAAAAGAAGACGAACCTTGTGAAAGACGATATATTGGAACCACAAAGCGTAGCTTAGGGACGAGAATGAACGAACATGAAAACGACATAAAGAAAAATAAGAAAACAACAGCACTATCGCAACACTGCGTTGAGTTGGGACACACAGCTGACACGACAAATGTGAGAGTATTAGATAGGGAGAAAAATGTAAATAAAAGATTTACATTGGAATCTTTACGCATCCAACAACAAATACATAGTGCAATAAATAGGAAAGAAGATAAAGATAATACAAACGCAATTTATACAATAGCTTTAGTTTAGTCGATATTCAACTGTGATCTAGATAATAGGAAAGCTCTGTGATATTTAGTTTTAAATCTGATTATTTTCAGCAATTATATAAAGTTTTGTGTTTGTCTCATATCATATGTTAGCGAATAAGAAAACTTTATAAGTGCAATAGAAAATAACCTGACGAAAGATTAAATGTAAGTGTATTTCCTTTTACTAACCAGTTGATATAATAATGTAAAATTAAAAATAATAATTGTTATATTATAAAATTGCCAGATTCAATAAAAATACCATCCCTAAAGAAGCTGGAATCGCCCAGCGAAACGTTGGATGACAAAAATGGAATAAATTAATCTTTTATTCGCATTAAAATACCTGACCTTAAAAGCCCAAAAATAACAATAGATGTTAGAAAAAACTTTTATATTAGAGAAATGCGTCTTTTATGCTAAGCAAAATTTGCATTCGTATTTTAAGGACATGAAATCTTTGGCCTCACGACGATATTTTTTTCAGTGTATCTGGAATATATGTAAAAAAAAAAAACGTTGGTCGAAGCAGGGATCGAACCCACGACCCTTGGCATGCAAGTCGGACGTAGCAACCACTGCTCCACGGTGCCAAACTAAATGTTTTTTTCTGTTAAATAAACTTTGTTTATTCGGTTCGTGGGCGCCGCAAGCTATGCTATATAAATATAACTTATATGGATAATTATCTATTGATGACCATAACAGGTACATAGCTCAGTGGTTAGAGTGTTGGCTTACAAAGTGCATGGTCCGCGGTTCGATTCTCCGTCCAGGCGAATGGTAAAAAATTTTAAAAATGTATAAAATCTTATAATTTCTTCTACATAGTTGGTATTACAGGAAAAGGTGTTAAGAACTAAAAAACCTCGTGGATGTGAGAAAGATGTGAGGGAAAATGCAATTAGCAAGAACACAATGTTTTTTTTTGGGTTTTTTGAGTTTGTTTTTATAAAATTGTTTTTACATCCTGGGAAAGAATAAACGTTTATCACAAAAATATATACTTTTCTTCCAAATACACTTCCTTACAGCGAAAAGCAAATGAGAAACGAACTTTGTTTGTCTAAAATTTCGTTTGGGAGGAAAGAATTATTTTTTTGCGTGTATAGAAAAATTTTGCAAAATGTTATCTCTATAGAAAATTTGTGCAAAATTGTATATCTATATCCTATAGATATAAAATTTTTATCTTATTATCAGTGTTGCCAGGTGAGTTTTGATTCTTCCCCCCAATTCTTAAGGAAAACCCCCTAAATTGGTCTAGGCTTTTTCAAAAACCAAAAAAAAAAAAAAATGAGAATGTAAAAAGTACAAAAAGGGGTCCCAAATTTCGGAAAAAAATCCTGTAGTGATACAATTTAAAAATTAAATTTAACACAAATATATATACTGAAAGAAAGGTTTTCTTTTCTGAGAAACGAAATTTCAGACACACTAAGTTTTCGTTTGATGCTAAAAAATTTTCTTTTGAAGTAAATAAAAAATAATATGTTCTCTTTAAGAAAATTCTTTATAACAAAAAAGAATTTCGTTTGTTTTAAATTTCGTCCCTGAGGAATTTTTTTTTTCTTTAGATGTTATAATACAATATGCTAAGTTAAAATACGATTGTTTTTAATTGTGTCAAATATTAAAAATGCCCTTTCATCAGAAGCGTTTAAAAAAGATAACGAAAATAATGCTTTGCATACTTGCTTGTATTTAGGATCTTCTTGTTGACTTCAGGCATCTTTTTCTCATAATTCATGCCAGAATTGTTCCGATTTTTTTTTTGAGATTTTCTCCACTTTATAAGGTCTACGATATTTTTTTACCCCCAAATAAATGTTACACCTAAAAATCTGCCTAAACGTGAAAAAAACCCATAAGTTTGGGGGGGGCCCTAACCTGTCCACACTGCTTATTATAGACAGTTTTCCCAAAATTTTATCTCGATAGAAAATTTTAGCAAAATTTTATCTCCTTAGAAAATGTTTGAAAAACTTTATCTCTGTAGAAAATTTTTGCAAACTTTTATCTTTATTTGGGACGCCCTAAAAACCCTATCCTGTATTATAATTATAATTGTAATTTGAATATGGATAATTAAAAAGTCGAGTAAGTAAACAACTTTTAATGCCGGTCGAAATCCACTTATCGACTTTTAACACAGAAAAAAAATATCACCAAAATATTTCCAATTAAAAAGTTAATTGAAGTTGAAATTTTGTTCAATTAATAAATTAATTGGTACAATTGACTTTTTAATCAAGATAGAAACATTAAGTTAATTAAGCCAATGATTGAAAATTTTAAAATTTTTAATTAAAAAGTTAATTGATACAATTAACTTTTAATCAAATTCGGAAGACTAAGTTAATTAAAAAAGTGATGAACATTTTTTTTAATTTTTAATTAAATTTTTTTTTTCAAACAATCAATTGTTAATCCAAATAAAATTTCTAAGCCAATTCAGAATGTAATTGAAAATAGTTACATTTTTTAAATACTAAATTAATTGAGTTTTGCAATCAATATCAATTAAATTTTTAATTGAATCAATTAAATTTTTAATTGAATCAATTAAAAAATTAATTGAAATTTGGTAATGAAATCAATTAATTTTTTAATCAAGAATTTTTTCTATGCCCAATTAAAACTGTGATTGATACTATCATTTTCGTGATTGAAGACATTTCAATTAAAAAATTAATTGGATCAATTAATTTCGTGATTGAATCAGAAAAAAAATTTTTTTGTGTGAATGATAAAATCGAAAAGTCCATAGAGAATTCAAGAAATGATGATTTTCTTATGCTGAGAAATCATCACGAAAAATCACGTGGTCAAGGTCAAAATCAATAATTCCAAACGTACGAAATCGACTTTTCCCATGTTTACACTAGGTGAGTTTTTCAAAAATACGAAAATTCTTAAAATTTAATCTTGTTCATCTTGAACAGTCCGTAATCTATCTAATGACATACTTTTAGGCGGTTTATTTACAAACCGCTTAAAAGTGGATCAATTTTCATGGTTGATTTGCATACATATGGGCTTCACATTTTGAATATGGCATCGCGTTCTGTTTATCAAGGAGAAAACTACTTGATTTCCCCCAGAAAAATCAACACATTTTTTATGGATCTAATACGTATTTCCTGTTCTAAAACTGACGAAAATTGAGACCTAACTAAAGGTCTCACGAGGATAAAGGGATACATCGGTCAGTACCAACAAATTGACATATAAAGCCCACCTTAAAGATGGGCTCGTCTGCAGAATCTGCCAAAATGTTTGAGTTCCATTTATAAAGGTTGCAATGGGTATTAGCCTTTACCATAAATTTCAATTATCTTTATCTTACAAGAAAACAGTTACTGTAACTAACAAATTACGCAGTTGGATTTTAAATTAAATTATTCCAAATAATTTCAAAAGATGTAAAATCTTATGTAAAACGTGATCAAGTTAAATTACTACACTGTTTTCTCTATGGTATTTAAACTCAGTAAAGTAAACACTTTGTTATAGTCATCAAATTACGACATTGTAAAACTATCAGTACATTGTGAGAATTTGTAAGAATTATGAAGTTTTTCCTTTTGCTCTTGATGATTGCTTTCTGCTGGGTATGTGGACTTACATATTTCATTTTTTTTTGCTCTGATGTATATATAAGACGTCATTATTAAATTTATTGCAGATGGCCGAAGCTGAAGAAAAATCGCCGATGTCTTTTACCTTTGGTGGTTATGGAGCCAGATGTTCCTCTTATTGGTTCCCTTTCGATTGTACATTTGATTTTGGTAAGAAAAAATCAGATAGTGATAGTGCCGCAAAGGAAGGTGCGGAGGAGAAACCAGCAGAATAATAATTTCTATATATCTCAAATTATTTATATCGGCTATATTTAATGTGAAAAATTAATTAAACACTTACCAATATGCACAAATTCTCTAAGCGGTATTCAAGTTGTTTTAATGTTAGACAAATTCTATAGGTATAACAAAATATTCCTCCGAAGTGTAATTTTAGACCAACGAAAATCGTGTGGAAATTTCTTTTCGCGGTAAAATGTTTGTTGGGAAGTATGGAATATTATTTTTGTGATAAACGTTGATGACTTTTGAAGGATATAAAAATTGTTTAATAAATACTAACTCAACTTCTTTTTAATTTGCCGGGTAATTTTATCTTCCTTATATCTCTTTCAATTCCACATAATTTATTTATCTATCACCACATTCTCTTTTATAACACAAACAATGCAGAAACAACTATCAGTAATTTTGACAAAATTTTCTATAGAAATCAAATTTTACGTATTTTTGTGTGTTGTTGACCTATTTTATGATTATTCTGATTATTAATTTTGTTCGGCTTGAGGTCATAGAAACAATCGATTATTGATTTGTTTTAATATTTATTTCCAATATTTCGGTTAGTGCCACTAACCATCTTCTGGGATTTTGTATCTACATAAAATACAAAAATTAAATTACATTTAATGTTCACAAAAATCACAATTGTTATTGAAAATATATTTTATCGAAAAATAACTAACTTGAGTTATTGTGCTGCTGTTTGTTTCGCAATTCACCGTACACTAAACTTCGTTTGTGTCGATGCTTGTTTATAATATGTCGATACATTCTGGCGCATTCTTCCGTGTCTTTTTTGAAATTCATTCTTTTGTCAGGAGAGAGATCTATTATATTGAGCATCTCAAGAGTGTATCTTCGTCTATGATTATTCTCTTGAGCAAGTATCTCGACGTCTGTAAAGTTAGGCTTGTGTCCTGTTGTTGTACAGTGAGCTGCCAGTGCTGTTTTTTGTTCTACCGACTTGTCTGTAGCTTTATGGTCTGATTTATGCGACGAAAGTCTTGTCTTAAGTTTAGTCATTGTAGTGCCAACATATGCCATTGGACATATGTTGGACTTGTCTCCATTACATTTAATTTTGTATACTATATCACTCTTGTCCTCACTCTTTATTTTTGACTTTGTATTGCTGAATAATTCTTTTACTGTTCTTGACGTCCGTGATGCAATTTGAATTTTGTCCTTGTTATATATGTCCGATTTTAAAAAACGTTCTGAGAAACCCTCGATGTAAGTCATGGGCTTATAGGACTTATCTTTTTTATGTTCCAGCTTTTCAGTTGTTTTATTTTTAACGCGATTAATCAGTCTGTATATTATTCTATTTGGAAACTCGTTTGCGGTCAATATTTGTTTTATTTTTATTTCATTCTCCTTGTGAAATTCTGCATCACTTATCCTTAGAACCCGATCTATAAAATTAATTGCTGTCATATGTATTATACGTTTATTGTGTTTTGAATTATAATTTATAAGTCTTCCAGTTGCAGTTGGTTTTTGATACCAATTCAGCCTCAAATCGTTACCATCTCTCAATATGTTGCAGTCCAAATATGACAATTTGTTGTCTTTTTCTAATTCCATTGTAAATTGGATTTGGCTGTGGAATGAGTTTAATGCGTGAAGAGTCCTTTCTACGTCTATTTTCTTTATTATGGCAAATATGTCGTCAACATATTTTGTAATAATTCGAGGTTTCGGTATGTTGCTTAAGGAATTGTCTAATAGTTCTTCCATGATGATGTCAGCAATTATTGGAGATGCTGGAGATCCCATTGGCATTCCTTTTAATTGTTCATAAGGCTTATCTTCATATTTAAAGTACCTACTGTCTTTTATGCAAAATAGTGCTAGTTCCTTAAAAATATCTCGAGGTATTTTGGTATAATTTTTGATTAAGTCCCATTTCTTCTCAATTGTTGCAATGGCTAGGTTTACTGGTATACTGGGAAATAGTGACACAACATCAAACGATATCAGGATTTCGTCGTCCTCTAATTTTACATTCTTAATTTTCGATTTAAAGTCAATCGCGTCTTTTACGTTGTATTTTGAATCTTTGGTGACGTTCTTTAAGATAGTAGTTATGTATCTACACATCTTGTACGATGGTGAATTAATCGACGAACAAATTGGTCTCAGTGGTGTTCCTTCTTTGTGTACCTTCGGAAGTCCATAAATTCTTGGGGCTATAGCAGTTCTACTCGTCAATTTATTCTTTTCCTCTATGCTGATTAGGTTTTCTTTATATAATTTTTCCACTAATTTATTATTCTTTGTTTGAAATTTCGATGTTGGATCTATCTTTAACCGTTTGTAACTACACATGTCATGTATTATCGCACGCATTTTTGAGTTGTATTCATTGCTGTTCATAGCAACAGTTTTTCCACCTTTATCCGCACTTAGTATTAAAATATCTTTGTTGTCTTTCAAATATTTCCTCGCCTGAGCCACTGTGTTTAGTATAAATTTTGATAAATTTCGATAAAATTTTCTATACAAATAAAATTTTGGCAAAATGCTCTATAGAAATAAAATTTTGACAAAATTTTCATAGAAATAAAATTTTGACAACATTTTTTATAGAAATAAGATTTTATCAACATTTTCGAAAGAAATTAAATTTTTACCAAATTTTCTACAGACATAAAATTTGGACAAAATTTTCTAGAAATAAAATTTGGACAAAATTTTCTAGAAATAAAATTTTGACAAAATTTTCTATAGATATAAAATTTTGAAAAAAATTTCTATAGAAATAAAATTTTAAAAAAATTTTCTATAAAAATAAAATATTGATAAAATTTCCTATAGAAATAAAATGTTGACAATATTTTCTATGGAAATAAAATTTTTACAACATTTTCTATAGAAATAAAATTTGGACAAAATTTTCTATAGAAATAAAATGTTGACAATATTTTCTGTAGAAATAAAATTTTCTATAGACATAACATTTTGACAAAATTTTCTATACAAATAAAATTTGACAAAATTTTCTATACAAATAAAATTTGACAAAATTTTCTACAGAAATAAAATTTTGACAAAATTTTCTATTGAAATAAAATTTTTGAGAAAATATAGAAAAATTATAGAAATAAAATTTTGACAGAAATTTGTATAAAAATAACATTTTTACAAAATTTTCTATAGAAATAAAATTGGAACACATTTTTCTATACAAAAAACATTTGAAAGATTTTCTATAGAAATAAAATTTGGACAAAATTTTCTATAGAGTTCAAATTTGGACAAAATTTTGTATAGAAATAAAATTGGAACACATTTTCTATAAAAATAAAATTAGACACAACTATTTATAGAAATGCATATTTGAAAAAATTTTCTAAGGAGATAAAATTTTGAAAATAATTTATGTCCATAAAATAAAAATAAGATTTTGAAAAATTCGTTTTGTTTTTATTGTTGGTTTATTCTTCAATCCTATTTGTTGTTTTCATCTCAGCTTAAAACCATTGCATGGACTCTTTTCCTCTGTTGGTTAAGTTACTATTTTAGTTAAGTCAATGCAATGGTTTTATGCTGAGATCAAAACAACAAATTTTTAGATAAAATTTTGTATAGAAATAAAATTTTCACAAAATTTTCTATAGAAATAAAATTATGATATTAAGTGGGGGAGGTACTAACAATAAAGGTTTTTATGTCTATTGACATTTTTTTCAAAATTTTCTGTAGAAATAAAATTTTGATAAAAAAGAAATAATATTTTGCCAAATTTTCATTAGAAATAAAATTTTGACAAAAATTTGAACAAATTTTGGTCATATACTCATCAACATAAAAGTATCGCTATGGTAATCAGCACACAAGTGACATATACTTCCAAGCACATTTAATGAAATTTCGTTTGAAGAAAACCTGGAGATATTCATTTATGTACGAAGAAACCAATAAGTTCTTCCAAGATGATTGGAAGATAATGTCTTAGTTTCTATTTGAAATGTTATCATCGAAGAAATTATATTCGTAAAAACCCCAATATTTATTTTGCATCAAGTGTAAGAACTATGTAGTTCTTCTAACCAAAACAAAAATTATAATTTTATGAAAATCCTCAATATGTTTTGAAACTAAATACTAAAAAAATCTCCCCCCACTTACAATTTAGTTTTTGTAATTCAAATTATTGAAACTTTCTCTAATACAAAGAACCACTGGTGGCCAAAGTTTTTAATAAACTAAAGTAATAAATTAAATGTGTTTCCAAAACAAGTGCGATATGAAAATTATAACAATAATAATAATGTAAATGTTTATATACTAACTCCATGTAGAAATGTCCTAATATTGAGATTGTCTCAAAACCTCACACTTTATATTCTCTACTCACAGACATTTCACTGATGGTATTTTTCTTATGATTTCAAGTTTTAATACTCCCTTACACTTGAATAACAACATTAACTTAATGCTTAAATGAATTAAAAAAGTAAGCACGTATAGAGGAGGCTTAAACATATAACACTCAGTAATGAATAGGCAGTTGACATTTACTTTAAGGCCTCATATACTCTGAATAAGGCCTACATACAAGGTGTCAGATTCATAATGCAACAAAGTAAAACGATATATATTTTTTTAAATTTTAATGGCCAACCGCAATAAGTGTCGGAAATAACATCAAATTTTATAAGCAGTTTAGATTTGTTCGAATTACCTTCCTTTGCCGCGATAGTGGCTCTGCGGAATATTGGGCCACTCCCAACGAGGCGCCGTCTGTGATGATCGATACTTTGGTATTTTCTAGCGCCCGCCTTACTCTCTTAAATAAAATAGGCGCAAAAGTCTAACAGATTGGGATTCGTAGGATTGGAATAAGTGAGGTAGAAATGAAGCAAGAAGTCTCCATTTTAAGCCATTATTGGTTAACGCGTAATTTTGTTGGAATGTCCGAAAATATTTGTCCGTCCAGAGCTTCAGTATGGTCTTTAGGACATTTTCTCGGAAATATTCAGCATTTATTTTGATCCCACGCTCGATGAATACGAGCGGAGAGTGAACACCGGTTATTACGGAGGACCACACCACTACCATCGGCGGCACATGAGCTCTGGTGGTCAATGGAAGGTGTAGATTTTCAGCTCTATTTGGGATGGATTCTCATCGAAGAAATCTAAACGGATCTACTCCTTGGATGCTGCCAATCGTACTTTTTTGTGCATCGGTTAAATCTTTGCACTGATGGTATAGATTTCGATTATGTCTGGCCTACACATTTCGGAACAATTCTGATGTTATCACCGTTTTTTATTGGATGTGATTTAACAGGTTGGCTGATAAGTCCCCGGTCTGACACATATATGGCTTCGCTAGTATTAAATGCATATTATTTTTATATAGTACCAACCTTCAAATGATTCATGTCAAAATTTGACGTATGTAAGTCAATTAGTTTGTGAGATAGAGCGTCTTTTGTGAAGCAACTTTTGTTATTGTGAAAAAAATGGAAAAAAAGGAATTTCGTGTTTTAATAAAATACTGTTTTCTGAAGGGAAAAAATACGGTGTAAGCAAAAACTTGGCTTGATAATGAGTTTCCGGACTCTGCCCCAGGGAAATCAACAATAATTGATTGGTATGCAAAATTCAAGCGTGGTGAAATTAGCACGGAGGACGGTGAACGCAGTGGACGCCCGAAAGAGGTGGTTACCGACGAAAATATCAAAAAAATCCACAAAATGATTTTGAATGACCGTAAAATGAAGTTGATCGAGATAGCAGAGGCCTTAAAGATATCAAAGGAACGTGTTGGTCATATCATTCATCAATATTTGGATGCGGAAGCTCTGTGCAAAATGGGTGCCGCGCGAGCTCACATTTGACGAAAAACAACAACGTGTTGATGATTCTGAGCGGTGTTTGCAGCTGTTAACTCGTAATACACCCGAGTTTTTCCGTCGATATGTGACAATGGATGAAACATGGCTCCATCACTACACTCCTGAGTCCAATCGACAGTCGGCTAAGTGGACGGCGACCGGTGAACCGTCTCCGAAGCGTGGAAAGACTCAAAAGTCCGCTGGCAAAGTAAAGGCCTCTGTTTTTTGGGATGCGCATGGAATAATTTTTATCGATTATCTTGAGAAGGGAAAAACAAACCATCAACAGTGACTATTATATGGCGTTATTGGAGCGTTTGAAGGTCGAAATCGCGGCAAAACGGCCCCATATGAAGAAGAAAAAAGTGTTGTCCCACCAAGACAACGCACCGTGCCACAAGTTATTGAGAACGATGGCAAAAATTCATGAATTGGGCTTCGAATTGCTTCCCCACACACCGTATTCTCCAGATCTGGTCCCAGCGACTTTGTCTTGTTCTCAGACCTCAAAAGGATGCTCGCAGGGAAAAAATTTTGCTGCAATGAAGAGGTGATCGCCGAAACTGAGGCCTACTTTGAGGCAAAACCGAAGGAGTACTAACAAAATGGTATAAAAAAATTAGAAGGTCGTTATAATCGTTGTATCGCTCTTGAAGGGAACTATGTTGAATAATAAAAACGAATTTCGACAAAAATGTGTTTTTCTTTGTTAGACCGGGGACTTATCAGCCAACCTGTTATTTTTTTTGGATGTGATACAAAATTGCCAGTATTATGGAAAATGGGTCCATTAATTAAATTAAAATAAATATAACACATTTGTGGCCCTGTTTCATAATGCAACATGATACAGCCCCATGAAAATTAACCCCCACAAAAAACATGAAAATTGCCCTAAAATAAAAATAGGATTCATTCTCTCTTTTGATATAAAAGACCGTGTGAAAATGAATAATAACCGATGTAAGAAAAAAAAATTAAATATATGTCACTGACTACGAACCTCTTGGGAGGCGCGTTAGCCCACTTTGGAGTCTGTCCATAGGAGGTAGTCGTAAACCCCGCCAAAGGCCTACCATGCAAGAACTAAATCTGGTTCAATACAATGCTAATCAGAACAACAAAAGTGTGTATAATTCGCCACCATTGTTAAATCTCAGAATGCGAAAATAGGCCCCACTTGAAAACGAAATACAGTCCCAAAACGGATATTTCGGGGTTTATTTTCATTTGAAATATTGGGGTTTATTTTCATAACGCAAACGGGCCCAGAAATAAAATGAAGTTACTCCCAAAAACCATAAAAAATTGGAGTTGCTGCTTTCCATACAATTTTTTTAGGGTCTTATTTCGTTTAGGTTTTGGGGCAAATTTTCATGCCGTCCTTAGTTTCTGAATGCAATAGATTAAAAAGTTTTTGTAGGCTTGTAAACAATAAAATGAATTGTCACTGTAATAAATCTTTTAGAAAAAACCATAAAAACATAAAAAAATTGGAGTTGCTGCTTTCCATACAAATTTTGGGGGTCTTATTTCGTTTAGGTTTTGGGGTTAATTTTAATGGCGTCCTTAGTTTCTGTTTTCTGCAATAGATTAAAATGGTTTTGTAGGCTTGTAAACAATAAAATAAAGTGTCACTGTAATACATTTTTTAGCTGTCAGACGAGCGGTTTATAAAGCGGTATGGTCACCTCGAGTTGTTTATAATCACATACATATCAGGTAACCTGGTTTGATCTCTGCTTCCTCATAGAGGAGACAATTTTATACGATCTAACTACCACACAAGTAAAACGATTCTCAGATTTGACTGGGATACAAGGTGACGGTATGAAAATAGGCACCATGAAAATGAGACCCTAAAACTTATATGAAACAGGGTCCCATATATGGTATGACGCTTTATAATGGATATGAGGCCCTTAAAAATGAACCCAACAAAAACTGAAACAGGAAAGTCGAGCCCAAAGCACAAATAAGGCGATCCATCCGTAGGAAAAAGTCTCCAACCCCGTCATCCATATCTCAAAAAGGAAATCGGGGTTAATTTTCGTTTGAAATATTTGAGGTTTATTTCCATAATACAAACGGGCTCCAAAATCACTAAATTTGGTGCTCAATCTCATGGGACCCATATCCATAGCAGCAAATTTGGTACGTGACGTCTATATATGCTCTCTCTCTAAACCATACAAAAATTGGTCCATATAGGCCCAGATTCCTAGAAGCTAAACTCAATCCGATGTTCCCGGTACATAATAAGGTACATGATAAGGGATCCACCGTGGTGCAAGTGCATAAGATTGGCTGATAAGTCCCCGGTCTAACAAAGAAAAACACATTTTTTTTTGTCAAAATTAGTTTTTATTATTCAACATAGTTCCCTTCAAGAGCGATACAACGATTATAACGACCTTCCAATTTTTTGATACCATTTTGGTAGTACTACTGCGGTTTTGCCTCAAAATAGGCCTCAGTTTCGGCGATCACCTCTTCATTGCAGCAAAATTTTTTCCCTGCGAGCATCCTTTTGAGGTCTGAGAACACGAAAAAGTCGCTGGGGGCCAGATCTGGAGAATACGGTGGGTGGGGAAGCAATTCGAAGCCCAATTCATTAATTTTTGCCATCGTTCTCAATGACTTGTGGCACGGTGCGTTGTCTTGGTGGAACAACACTTTTTTCTTCTTCATATGGGGCCGTTTTTCCGCTATTTCGACCTTCAAACGCCATATAATAGTCACTGTTGATGGTTTTTCCCTTCTCAAGATAATCGATAAAAATTATTCCATGCGCATCCCAAAAAACAGAGGCCATTACTTTGCCAGCGGACTTTTGAGTCCTTCACCGGTCGCTGTCCACTCAGCCGACTGGACTCAGGAGTGTAGTGATGAGGCCATATTTCATCCATTGTCACATATCGACGGAAAAACTCGGGTGTATTACGAGTTAACAGCTGCAAACACCGCTCAGAATCATCAACACGTTGTTGTTTTTGGTCAAGTGTGAGCTAGCGCGGCACCCATTTTGCACAGAGCTTCCGCATATCCAAATATTGATGAATGATATGACCAACACGTTCCTTTGATATCTTTAAGGCCTCTGCTATCTCGATCAACTTCATTTTACGGTCATTCAAAATCATTTTGTGGATTTTTTTTGATGTTTTCGTCGGTAACCACCTCTTTCGGGCGTCCACTGCGTTCACCGTCCTCCGTTCTCATTTCACCACGCTTGAATTTTGCATACCAATCAATTATTGCTGATTTCCCTGGGGCAGAGTCCGAAAACTCATTATCAAGCCAAGTTTTTGCTTCCACCGAATTTTTTTCCTTCAGAAAACAATATTTTATCAAAACACGAAATTCCTTTTTTTTTAATTTTTTTCACAATAACAAAACTTGCTTCACAAAAGACGCTCTATCTCACAAACTAATTGACTTACAGACGTCAAATTTTGACACGAATCATTTGAAGGTTGGTACTATATAAAAATAATATGCGTTTAATACTAGTGACGCCATCTGGGTTCGAACTCAGTTTCGACCAAACAGCAAAAAGTTTTTCAGCGGTGGATTATCCCCCTCAGTAATGCCATTTCTGAGTGTTTCAAAGTCTCTCTAAGTGGCTTCACTGCAATGTGGTACGTCGTTCGGACTCGGCTATAAAAAGGAGGTCCCTTGTCATTGAGCTAAACATGGAATCGGTCAGCACTCAGTGATAGGAGAGAAGTTCACCACTGTGGTATCACAATGGACTGTATAGTCTAAGTGAGCCTGATACATCGGGCTGCCACCTAACCTAGCATGCCATAGACAACTGATACCACAACACACGTAATTCGTTTGTGGATGATAGGAACTTGTGGATATTACACGCAGAGAAGGAATATGATCTCCTCAACCATGTTTCGAGAGCAAAATGTTATTTTTGGACGGTGACCATGGAACATTTTTGTCGCAAAAATGTTGTTTTCTCGGCAAACATATACATGGGTGCCAAAGTCAGACATATGCTTTTTGAGAAAATAACATGGTTGCCGCAAACATGTTACATGTTCTCCGTCCAAAAATAACATTTTGCTCTCGAAACATGGTTGAGGTGATCATATTCCTTCTTTGGGTGTACTAAGATTCAGCCTTGTCGAACTTTCAGCCATATATATTTGATTATAAATTTAATTTGAAATTTCAATTTGTTCTATTTATTTTAATTTAATTAATAGAATTCAGTTAGCTATTATTAGCAATAATTTGATTTATTTCCTTTTCGTTACCACAGGCTATACATGTACAAAGGCCTTTGTAGAAAGAGGCCTATGATCGCTTTTAATTATATAGAGATGTCATTACAAATACATTTACATACCCTCGAATGATAATGGGCAAATGCTGATGCTGATGGCATTGTCAATGCCAATGCTGTTGGTGATGCTGCTGCTTGAAACTGTCTCCATTGTCTGCTGGCTGTGAGTGCCTCTATATTAACTCCTGCCAACTGTTGCAAGTTCACCAAATAAGATGATGATGAAGAAGAAGTGGTTCCACCCATTGGCCTGACATCAGTGGATATCTGTGATGTGAGAGGATGCTTCTGAGGTGTCTATGTGGTGACACCCGCGCTAATGTTGCTATTGTGTGGCAGTACCACTCATTAAGTTGTTTGCTTATCATTAGCAGGCGTAAGCGACAACTTCTTCAAGCTGGGTAGTGAAAATAAAGCAAAGTTTTGCAAAAGAAATGGTAATGGAAATTATGAATGGCATCCTGGATTTCTGGATTCTTTTCAAACAATTTTCTTTTGAATTTTACTTCCTCATCATGGAGTGACATATCTATCCTTGACAAAACACTGAATTTGGTATATTGAGATAAACGAGCAAAGATAATTGACCTGATATGCTAATGGTATGACATAAATGAATGAATGTAGGAAGTTGGATAAATTAGTTTAATGAGCTTTAACATTGTTTTTATATACACTGTGTTATATGAAATTTGAAGACCAAAAAAAAAAAGAAACCGTATAACTAAAATGTCTTCTGAATTGAGGAGAATGCCGAATAAATTATGGCAATAGTATATGATTATAATAATTATGTCAGAAGCTAAAGTTCCATAACTATTCATGAACTTAAATTCGATGAACTGAAAAAAAGTAGCCTAATCCATAAGATTTTGCAACTTCAATTTTAGGAAACACAATACACAATAACGACATTAAAACATTATTGATTAAAAACTACATTAAATTTTAGAGACAAATATTTAAAAGTTGCTTCTTTCGTTTAAAATTGTATGTCTTTAAAAAAACAGAAATGGTAAATCTTTGGGTTAAAGATAAAAAACTTCAAATATACACTGAAAACATTATTGATCTAATGCAAGATTATGCAACGTAAATTTTAGGTCCCGAAATTTACACAATACTAAAGTCAAATCTCTTTAAAATAAATTGTAAGTAAAAGACATAAATTTAAGTAAGTAAAATTTTAAAAAATTTCCTTCTTTAAGTTTAGAATATGGATTTTCAGTAAAATATAAAGGTAGAAGGTAAAGTTTCGCTAAGGTAAAGAAAATCATTTTTGATTTAAAGAAATAAACTTTAAATTAACTGAAATATTGAATTTTTTTTTGATTAAAGATAAAAAAATTTCCACACACAGAAAAAATGTTCAACAAATTATTTCCAATTAAATTTTTAATTGAAATTTCAAAAATATTCAATTAAAAATTTAATTGATTTAACAAAATTTTCAATTAAATTATTTTAATTAATTTAGGTTAGGTTAGGTTAGGTGGCAGCCCGATGTATCAGGCTCACATTGGTGAACTTCTCTCTTATCACTGAGTGCTGCCCGATTCCAGGTTAAGCTCAATGACAAGGGACCTCCTTTTTACAGCCGAGTCCTTCTCTAAGTGGTTTCCATATTGCAGTGAAACCACTTAGAGAAACTTTGAAACACTCAGAAATGTCACCAGCATTACTGAGGTGGGATAATACACCGCTGAAAAACTTTTTGGTGTTCGGTCGAAGCAGGAAGCGAACCCACGACCTTGTGTATGCAAGGCTGGCATGCTAACCATTGCACCACGGTGGTTCCAATTAACTTGTTAATTGACTTTGGTGATTGATACTATCATTTCTGTGATTGAAGACATTTCAATTAAAAAATAATTGGATCAATTAATTTAGTAGTTGAATCCAAAAATTATTTTTTTTTTCTGCATATAGGATAAAAGTGTTTTTTTTTTAATTAAGAAAAAAATGTTTATTTTGAAGTATCTATTATAATTTCGATTTTTAAACTGAAGTTTATTTGTATATGAACTTTGTTAAAATCGCGAAAAGGAAAATAAAAGATTCGATAGATATGTATCCTAATTTTAATTTTATAGATCCTAGATTTAAAGACAGATAATTCACTAAAAAATATATTTATTTTAAAGAAGCCGAATCTTTGGCTCAGAATCAATACCAAAATTCTTAAGGGTAGGTAAAAATCTTTAGATACAAGTAAACTTTTTTTTAAGTGTAGGCTACGACTTTTTTGGAGGACTCCCCATCTTTTAATTAAGAAAATATTTTTGCCACTATATCTGTAGTTTAATAATTGTAAGTATTAGTATACATATGCTTTCGTTATTTTTTTGTAATAAATCGCTTTTGAAATGACAAATTTTACACTTCCTAAAATTTTTGGAAATTAAGAATAATGGGATATCATTTAAATAACTAAGACCTAAGTGGCTTGTGTTCCTAAAATAAAGTTTCTTCACAACGGCTTGTGTGTTCCGAACAATGTGGTCTATAAATAGAACTGCTTGACTGTATGCGGTGCTTGTGCATTGATGGATATAGTGATACTTGTTTGTTTATGACAATAAGAGCTCCGTGGATAGTATGTTTACTTGCAAACTGTGATACGACAAGTTGTGAACTTCTCTCTTATTCAGTGTTGTCAGTATTTTTCTGACTCTTGTCCCCAAATTTTGATGCTTTCGTCCCCAAAAATTCCCACTTTAATTTTAAATTCCTCACAAAAATCCTCAAAAAATCTACATGCTGTAGAAAATCAGTAATGATAATCCAGAAAATCAAGTTTTTGGACAACGACACCAAGAGACTGGTGATCGTCTTCCAAATCCTTGAGACATGAAAATGCGAGTTCGGAGTTCCTTGTATTTATGAATGAATATAGAAAACAAAATTTGAGAAAATTTTCTATATAAAAAAAAAATTCGACAAAATGTTCTATATAGAAATACAATTTTGACAAAATTTTCTATATAGAAAAAAGAATGTTGACAAAATTTTCTATAAAAAAAAAGTAATTTTTTTTATACAATTTTGTCAAAATTGTCTATAAAAATTAAATTTTGACAAAATTGTCTATAAAAATAAAATTTTGACAAAATTGTCTATTAAAATAACATTTTCTAAAGAAATAAAATTTTGACAAAATTATCTACAGAAATAAAATTTTGACAAAATTTACTATAAAAATAAAATTTTGACAAAATTTTATATAGCAATAAAATTTTGATAAAATTTTATATAGAAATAATGTGACAAAATTGTCTGTAGAAATAAAATTTTGACAAAATTTTCTATAGAAGTAAAATTTTGACAAAATTTTCTATAGAAGTAAAATTTTGACTAAATTTTCTATAGAAATAAAATTTTGACAAAATTTTCTATAGAAATAAAATGTTAACAAAATTTTCTATGGAAATAAAATTTTGACAAAATTTTCTATAGAAATAAAATTTTGACAAAATTTTCTATAGAAATAAAATTTTGACAAATTTTTCTATAGAAATAAAATTTTGACAAATTTTTCTATAGAAATAAAATTTTGACAAAATTTTCTACAGAAATAAAATTTTGACAAAATTTTCTATAGAAATAAAATCTTGACAAAATTTTCTATAGAAATCAAATTTTGACAAAATTTTCTATAGAAATAAAATTTTGACAAAATTTCCTATAGAAATAAAATTTTGGCAAAATTTTCTATAGAAATAACATTTTGACAAAATTTTCTATAGAAATAACATTTTGACAAAATTTTCTATAGAAATAACATTTTGACAAAATTTTCTATACAAATAACATTTTGACAAAATTTTCTATAGAAATAAAAAGTTGACAAAATGTTCTATAGAAATGAAACTTTGACAAATAAATAAAATTTTGACAAAATTTTCTATAGAAGTAAAATTTTGACAAAATTTTCTATAGAAATACAATTTTGACAAAATTTTCTATAGAAATAAAATTTTGACAACATTTTCTATAGAAATAAAATTTTGACAATATTTTCTATAGAAATAAAATTTTGACAACATTTTCTATAGAAATAAAAGTTTGACAAAATTTTCTATAGAAATAAAATTTTGACAAAATTTTCTATAGAAATAAAATTTTGACAAAATTTTCTATAGAAATAAAATTTTGACAAAATTTTCTATAGAAATAAAATTTTGACAAAATTTAATAAAATTTTGACGAAATTTTCTATAGAAATAAAATTTTGACAAAATTTTCTATAGAAATAAAATTTTTACAAAAATTTCTATAGAAATAAAATTTTGACAAAATTTTTTATAGAAATAAAATTTTGACAAACTTTACTATAAAAATAAAATTTTGACAAAATTTTCAATAGAAATAAAATTTTGACAAAATTTTCTATAGAAATAAGATTTTGAAATTTTTTTATTTCTATAGAAAATTTTGACAAAATTGTCTATAGAAATAAAACTTTGACAAAATTTTCCACCTGAAAATTTACAAAATTTTCTATAGAAATAAAACTTTGACAACATTTTCTATAGAAATAAAATTTTGACAAAATTTTCTATGGAAAAAAAATTTAACAAAATTTAATAAAATTTTGACGAAATTTTCTATAGAAATAAAAATTTTGAGAAAATTTTCTATAGAAATAAAAATTTGACAAATTTTTAAAATCTATAGAAATAAAATTTTGACAAAATATTCTATAGAAGTAAAATTTTGACAAAAATTTCTATAGAAATAAAATTTTGACAAAATTTTTTATAGAAATAAAATTTTGACAAAATTTACTATAAAAATAAAATTTTGACAAAATTTTTTATAGAAATAAGATTTTGAAATTTTTTTATTTCTATAGAAAATTTTGACGAAATTGTCTATAGAAATAAAACTTTGACAAAATTTTCCACCTGAAAATTTACAAAATTTTCTATAGAAATAAAACTTTGACAACATTTTCTATAGAAATAAAATTTTGACAAAATTTTCTATAGAAATAAAATTTTGACAAAATTTTCTATAGAAATAAAATTTTGACAAAGTTTTCTATAGAAATAAAATTTTGGCAAAATTTGCTATAAAAATAAAATTTTGTCACAATTGTCTATAAAAATAAAATTTTGACACAATTGTCTATAAAAATAAAATTTTCACAAAATTGTCTATAAGAATAAAATTTTGACAAAACTTTCCACCTGAGAATTTACAAATTTTTCTATAGAAATAAAATTTTGACAAAATTTTCGATAGAAATAATAAGTTGACAAAATTTTCTATAGGAATAAAATTTTGACAAATTTTTTTGTAAAATTTTGACAAAATTTTCTATAGAAACTAAATTTTGACAAAATTTTCTATAGAAATAAAATTTTGAAAATATTTTCTATAGAAATAAAATTGTGATAAAATTTTCTATAGAAATAATGTGACAAAATTGTCTGTGGAAATAACGTTTTGACAAAAATTTCTATAGAAATAGAATTTTGATAAAATTTCGTAAAAAATAAACATTTTGTTAAAAAGATTATACCGATTTCTCGAAAAATCCCCACAAAAGTTCCCAATATTATGGAAATTCCCGACCATATGCCCAAGTCCCCAACTCAAAAATGTCGTCCCCATTCACAAAAAATATCGCCATTTTGGGCAAAAGTCCCCAATACTGGCAGCACTGCTCTTATTAATGAGTGTTACCCGATTCTATGACAACGCAGAGCAACCTCAAAGTAGAGGTGTGCACGTGAGTAATATTTTGCTCACGCTCACGACAGAGAAATCTTATTCACGCACACTCATGCACTATATTTTTTTTGGTAGGACTCACGCTCACGAAAAGAAAATTTGTACTCACGCACGAAAATCTTTTTAATGTCGTGTCTCACGAAAAATGTTGTGACTCACGAATAATTTTATGAGTGATTTACCTATAGAACCTGACTTAAAACATGAGTATGGTTAAAATCGAGTGCGGTATAAAACTTTTACCACCTAGGATGTGACTAAATTATAAATTAATTCAACTCGTAAGCATTTTATATTCGTAAGCGGGATTATTTTCGTGAACGTGTTTTTTTTCGAAATTCGTTACTCACGCACACTCACGAAGATATTATTTTCGTGACTCACGCTCACGCACGACATTTGGTTGGTTAATCATTTTCACGCTCACTTACGCCGTTGCCGTCAGCGTGACTCACGTGCATACCTCTACCTCAAAGGGAGTCCGAAGGGCCTTTCACATTGCGATGGAACTTAGAGTAGCTTTGAAACCCTCAGAAATGACACGCATTAATGATAGGGGATAATTTACTGCTGAAAAACTGTAAAGTGATTGGTCGAAACAGGGATTGACTAATTTTGTATTCAAGACGGTCATGCGAACCATTGCACCATGGTGGCTACAAATCTATACTTCAGGTACTATGAGTCGTAGTTTAATCACTGAGAGTAGTCTTCCCTCATGTACTGGAAAAAGTGGATTTTGCATCCTAAGTTAATTTATTGTTGAAATTAAGAAAATATTATTTACTTTGAAGTATCAGTTTTTAACATTTAGTTATAAATGAATAACTGTGTTTATATATCACAAACTGAAATCTGTACCTTAATTTTAATTTAAAGCTTAATAACTTTGATCTAACATTTTTTAGATATCATAAAGCTACATAAAAAATGTCCTTAATTTAAAAAAGAAACATCTTTGGCTCGGAATCAAAACCAAGCTTGAGGGAAGGTCAAAATCTTTGGATTCAATAGTTTTTTTTAAGGTTGAGTTATCCCTGAGTTCTTTCGAGTACATCTCTATTGACAACCGTAGAAACTTACGGAAGCCTAAGAATGTGTAAATTATTGACAATAGATTATTTGGTATTTGTGATAAAGTTCCACTATTGAAAGATGACAAAATCTCATTCCGCACTTATGACTTTTCTATCGGAAATTAGTTTGATCTTATGTTATACACTTGCAAGGTAACGACATTCAAACGTTATTACTAATTCACCTCCAAAGTAGCAAATAATGACATATTTTTACCTGGAAATACTTCAGAAATCAATGATTCTTCCTAATAGAGATAAATAGTTCAAACGATTTTATATTAGGGATATAATAGTTGAAAAATTACTTTCAACTACATAATCGACTTTCAAAAAGACGAAGTGGACTATTAATTGTAGAGTCAAGGAAACTTTATCCAAACATAATGATTTCATGAACTAAAATAAAATTAAATTGGCTTTAGTGAAATAGAGGGTTCAATTTTTTTGAGTGTATTTACGTTTAACAAACGTTTTATATGCATGTATTATGAAGCAGATTTTTTTTTAACCCTCTAATGCACAATCTCGCCTTTAGGCGGGCTTCATTTAATAAGGAAGCTTTTAGTAAAACACACCTTAAGACCAGGGCTGTGGAGTCGAGCCAATTTTGCTCGACTCCGACTCCGACTCCAGCATTTTTCATCAGCTCGACTCCGACTCCGACTCCGGAGTCGACTCCGGGTAATATAACTAAATCTCATTTTAGTACCACTAATTTGTAGTTCTATTGAGGGGGTATATATGGGGTATATATGGATCGATATAAAGTATCGTATTTATTTATGTGTGCAAGAAAGGTCTTAATTTCGCATTTATACCAATTAAACTCTTTATTTCAAATTTAGGGCAATGTTTAATAAATAAAATAATGATATAAATACCCATCATAATATGAGAAGATACCGACAGTATATGTATTTGTGGACGAAAATTATTATAAAGGGTTATATTCCCATATGCATGAATTTGAATCTGAATCGATTTAGACAAAATTGTATATACTTCTTGAAAATCTCTGTACCTAAAATTTAAATCTAACGTTATGGGACGTAACAAAATTATAGCAAAAAATAAAAATGCAAAGAAAGTCTAAAGTCGGGCGGGCCGATTGTAACATACTCTGCACAACTTTGTATTTAGATCTACATTTTGATAAAATCTGAAATCAGACTTCTACAAAATCTCGTGCAGTATTTGGGAAACATTCATAATTTTTTATATAGCAAAATTTGAGTCACTTTTACCAGTTTTCGACTGGTAAGAAAAAAATTTGAGAAAAATTGCTATATAAATAAAATTTTGACAAATTGTTTTATAGAAATAAAATTTTGAAAAAAAAAAATATAAATAGAAATTTTGGAAAAATTTTTGTGTAGTAAATAAAAGTTTGCAAAATTTTCTATAGAAACAAAATTTGAACTAAATTCTCTATATAAATAAATGTTTGAGAAAATTTTCAATATAAATAAATTTTTACCAAATTTTCTATAAAAAAAAAACTATAGTAAACAAATTTTGACAACATTTTCTATAGAAATAAAATTTTGAAAAAAATATCAATAAAAATTTTTGGAAAATTTTTTGTGTAGTAACTAAAATTTTGCAAAATTTTCTAAAGAAATAAAATGCTGCAAAATTTTCTATAGAAAGAAAATTTAGATTAAATTTTCTATAAAAATAAAATGTAAAATTTTGTATAAAAAAATCTATAGTAACAAAATTTTGGCACAATTTCCTATAGAAAAAAATTTGAAAAAATTATTAATAGAAATTTTGGAAAATTTTTTGTGTAAATAAAATTTTGCACAATTTTCTATAGAAGCAAAATTTTGGCTAAATTTTCTATAGAAATAAATTTTTGACAAAATTTTCTACATAAAAATATTTTTATACCCACCACCATAGAATGGTGACAGGGGTATAATAAGTTTGTCATGTCGAAGATGAGCTAGATCGGTCCAGGTTTTGATATAGCTCCCATATCAACCGATCGCCCGATTTGGGGTCTTGGGCTTATAAAAACCGTAGTTTTTATCCAATTTGCCAGAAATTGGAAACCTAGAGGTATTCTAGGGCTATAAGGAGGAGTGCTGAAAATGGTGATTATCGGACCATGTTTTAATATATCTCCCATATAGACAGAACTCCCGATTTTATTTCTTGAGCTTCTAGAATCCGTAGTTTTTATCCAATTTGTCCCCTTTTAGACCGATGTTACGAGTTTACTTCTTGGACTTCTACAATCCGTAGTTTTTATCCAATTTGCCTGAAATTGGAAATCTGGAGGTATTCTAGGACCATTAAGAGGTGTGCCGAATATATTGTGTATCGGTCCAGTTTTTGATATAGTCTCCTTACAAACCGGCCCTCCGTTTTGGGGTCTATATTCTAGAACTACAATAGATGTGCTGAGTACTGTACGTATCCTTCCATGTTTTTGGCGTAACCCCATTAGTCCGATTGGACAAAAATAGACCCAAAAAATTATTGAAGTTGGTCCGATGGTCAGACCAAATGGAATTTTTCTGCAGAAATAACATTTGGACAAAAATTTCTATAGAAATAAAATTTTAACAAAATTTTCATAGAAATAAAATGTTAACAAATTTTTCATAGAAATAAAATTTTAACAAAATTTTGTATAGAAATAAGCTTCTTAAAAAATTTTGGGATACAATATTATGCAAAAATTTTGTACAAATTTTAAGAAAAAATAAAATTTTGCGATAACTTTCTATAGAAAAAGATTTCTGCTAAATATGTAATAGAAATAAAATTTTGGCTAAATTTTTTACAGAAATTAAATTTTGGCTAAATTTTCAATAGAATTAAACTTTGGCTACATTTTCTATAGAAATTAAATTTTGGCTAAATTGAAATTTTGGCTAAAATGAAATCTATTGAAATAAAATTTGGACCAAATTTTCTATAGAAATAAAATATGGACAAAATTTTCGATAGAAATAGAATGAGGTCAAAATTTTATATAGAAATAAAATTTTGAAAAAATTTTCTTTCGAAGAAAAATTTTAGAAAAATTGTAACTTTTAAATTATATTAATTTAAATTAGAAAACTGGTCCCCTGGTACGAATTTTGGAAAAATTTGGTCCAAAATAAAAATTCGTTGTTGCAACGCTGGTAAGGCCTCCATATAGACCGATTTCAGATATTGAGGGTACAGAAGGTGCATTTACCATAAATGTAAATTTGCCAGATAATTCTTCTCGTAATCATAAAACAGTTGGTGTACTATAGATTTTAGATTTCAAATCAAGGAATTTTTTCTTAATTTTCTTGCACATTTACAGGATATGTTTATGATTCCTTTAAAACTCAAACAAAAATAGTTCTTATAAATCCGGAATCTGATAGGTAAAATCTTTGCATTTATTTTCGGGATGCGAACTGGTTAAACTGATCTGTCATCAAACCCCCATGAAATTTTCTAAGGAAATTAGTATATTTGATTCATGGTGGTGGGTATTTATGATTCGGCCCGGACGAACTTACTGCTGTATATACTTGTTTTATTTTTTATTTTCTATAGAAATAAATGTTGACTTAATTTTCTATAGAAAAAAATATTTCTATAGTAATAATATCTCGAATAATTTTTTATAGAAATTAAATTTTGACAAAACATTCCATATAAATACAATAGTGACAAAATTTTCTATAAAAAACAGCTTTGACAATTTTTTCTGTCATATGTGTGTAGGTATATAGCCTTAAAATAAAATTAAAAACAATAAATTCGAATTATTGTTCGAATTATTTCAAATAAATTTATATGGGGATTAAAATGGATCGATCCAGCCCATTTGCTAGTCTAACATTCTAGGAAACATAAAATGATAGCCGTAATTGGAAGTTGATTTTCATTTCCAATCATGGTGTACATTGATCGAATGCATAACGCATTGGAAACTAATTTGCGTAAAAACTTTTTTAGTTACAAAAATGTGTAGTGTTTTAAAAAATTTGGTTTAGCCGGAGTCGGAGTCGAGCAAAATTTTTACGACTCCGACTCCAGCCAAATCTTCAGACTCCGACTCCACAGCCCTGCTTAAGACAACAAAAATGGGTAAAATAAAAAGAAAACTTAGTTTAAACCGTTCAAGAGGCTTTGGACCATATACTGAATTTTACCGTATAAATTTTTCTTGCTTAGTTTTCTTGCTTTTGTGTCGTTAACATTGAAAATTTATTCAGCTGGCAAAAAAATTGGGGCATTAGAGGGTTAATGCTGAAAGCTCAACAAACAGTCGAAAGTCGCGACGACAAAAGCAACCTTTCCAAACTTTTTACTTTACTTCTTAAAAACTTAAAAATTCGATCTTTTTAATTGTGGAAAAATTTGAAAGTTCGAAAACCCGATTTTTCGTCGACTATATCTTTATTGCACCTAATAATAATTAGAATCAAAATAATTGTTTTTTTTTTTTTTCATTTTCTATTGCAATCACTTATCCAATGAATGTAATCAATGAAAGTTGCAAACAGAAATGGATGTCAAGAGTGGGAGCGATATGATGTAGTCATCATCATCCAATCTAGAGTATATTGGTAGTCAGTTTGTAGCGTTATCACTTTGTAACTACCGATTTACTACTTGACCCTTATCAATTCTCTGTAATTTTATCTCTGATCTTAAAGAAAGCGATAACACGTCGAATATATAAAAGCAATGGGGGCAGATACAAATGAAAACATTCCATTCCTATAGGCTGAAAGAAGAGGAGCTTTATAAGAATATCGTAAGAAATATGAAGACAGTAATTGCAATAGTTTTCTGGGCTACTGTAAGTAAAGAAAACCCCAAATCATGAGAATTTATTATAAAGGATAATTAAAATACAATTCTGCTCATTAGTTAACCCTGGCTTCCAAATCTCCCCGTGATGTTGAAACTGAGGTCCTTTCCTATGTTGAAAACCGTATTTCCGGCGTACTAAGAAATCCTATATACGGCCGTAGTGGTGGAGGATTAGCCTGCTATGACAAATATATTCCCCTAATAAATGCTGCAACTGAAAATTCTAAAAAGGATACACAAATATGTGTGGATCGAGCTTCTACCCAGCGCAATGATGAATTAAACAAAGTTCAAAGTCAAGCGGCTATATTAAACAAACAGATGGAGGCTGTACAAGATCTTCTTCGTGATTGTTCGAATCAAAAGGATGTCTTGGAATATCTTAATTGTATCAAGGATAATGTAAGTTGAAAAAAAAAATCAACTTTTTTTACTTTTAGAAAGTTTTATTGATTTTTATTTGATCTTCTGCCGTGCTAAAGTCTCAAGTTTTACAAATATCTATGGAACAAATGACTTCGTCTGCTACTACATTATCTAATGGTTTAACATCAGCCTATATTAACATTGATAAGGCTGAGGATAGATGTACCAAAACGGTATTGGATAAAGTTAAAGCTGATACAGATGCTCTTACAGGTGCTCTACAGAGTTGCTTAATGAATGGTTTCGACAATCCGGAGCCAACCACAACACCCGATCTGGGACCATCAACGTCTACCCCCATGACTACATCAACAGAACTTGTTACCACAACACCCCCTCAGTTTTAAAAATTATTTAATTTTTCGGACATAAATGACGCAAAAATTAATAGAAAAACTACAAAACAATAAAAGAAAAACTACAAAACAAAAAAATAAAAACATAATAAAAATAAAATTCAAAATTTTGGCGCGGGGATTTGATCATGTGCCTGTTGCCTTTTGCTCTTCTATGGAATTTCCTTTTAAAAGGTTTTGCAAATTATGAGAATTTTTAATTTTTCTTGAATTTAAATAAAAACAAGTAAGGAAAGTCTAAAGTCGGGCGGGGCCGACTATATTATACCCTGCACCACTTTGTAGATCTACATTTTCGATACCATATCACATCCGTCAAATGTGTTTGGGGCTATATATAAAGGTTTGTCCCAAATACATACATTTAAATATCACTCGATTTGAACAGAATTTTATAGACTTCTACAAAATATATTGACTCAAAATTTAAGTCGGCTAATGCAATAGGGTGAAACACAATGTTAGTAAAAAAATATGGGAAACATTTAAATCTGAAGCAATTTTAAGGAAACTTCGCAAAAGTTTATTTATGATTTATCGCTCGATATATATGTATTAGAAGTTTAGGAAAATTAGATTCATTTTTACAACTTTTCGACTAAGCAGTGGCGATTTTACAAGGAAAATATTGGTATTTTGACCATTTTTGTCGAAATCAGAAAAACATATATATGGGAGCTATATCTAAACCTGAACCGATTTCAACCAAATTTGGCACGCATAGCTACAATGCTAATTCTACTCCCTGTGCAAAATTTCAACTAAATCGGAGTTAAAAATTGGCCTCTGTGGTCGTATGAGTGTAAATCGGCGAAAGCTATATATGGGAGATATATCTAAATCTGAACCGATTTCAAACAAATTTAGCACGGATAGCTACAATGCTAATTCTACTCCCTGTGCAAAATTTCAACTAAATCGGAGCAAAAAATTGGCCTCTGTGGTCATATAAGTTTAAATCGGGCGAACGATATATAGGGAGCTATATCTAAATCTGAACCGATTTCAAAAAAATTTGGCACACTTGACAACACTAATAATTGTACACTTAGTGCAAAATTTCAACCAAATTGGAGTAAAACTCTGGCTTCTGGGACCGTATTAGTCCATATCGGGCGAAAGATTTATACGGGAGCTATATGTAAATCTGGACCGATTTCAATCAAATTTTGCACACTTGACTATACGACTAAGTGTTATGTTTGTACAAAATTTCAGGCGAATCGGTATAAAACTCTGGCTACTGGGCCCATATTAGTGCATATCGGGCGAAAGATATATATGGGAGCTATATCTAAATCTGAACCGATTTCTTCCAAAATCAATAGAGTTCTATTCTGACCCAAATTAGGAACATGTGCCAAATTTAAAGGCGATTAGACTTAAATTGCGACTTAGACTTTGATCACAAAAATGTGTTCACAGACAGACGGACGGACGGACAGACGGACATGGTTATATAGACTCAGGGACCCACCCTGAACATTATTGCCAAAGAAACCATATGTCTATCTCGTCTTCTTCTGGGTGTTACAAACATATGCACTAACTTATAATACCCTGTTCCACAGTGTGGCGCAGGGTATAAATATCGGAAACATTTAAATCTGAAGCAATTTTAAGGAAACTTCGCAAAAGTTTATTTATGATTTATCGCTCGATATATATGTATTCGAAGTTTAGGAAAATTAGAGTCATTTTTATACCTTTTCGACTAAGCAGTGGCGATTTAACAAGGAAAATGTTGGTATTTTGACCATTTTTGTCGAAATCAGAAAAACATATATATGGGAGCTATATCTAAATCTGAACCGATTTCAATCAAATTTGGCACACATGACTACATTACTAATTGTACTCCTAGTGCAAAATTTCAACCAAATTGGGCCAAAACTCTGGCTTCTGGGGCCATATAAGTCCATATCGGGCGAAAATTATATATGGAAGCTATATCTAACTCTGAACCGATTTCAATCAAATTTGGCACGCATAGCTACAATGCTAAATCTACTCCCTGTGCAAAATTTCAACCAAATTCGGCCAAAAATCTGGTTTCTGGGGCCATATAAGTCCATATCGGGCGAAAGATATATATGGGAGCTATATCTAAATCTGAACCGATTTCAAAAAAATTTGGCACACTTGACAACACTAATAATTGTACACTTAGTGCAAAATTTCAACCAAATTGGAGTAAAACTCTGGCTTCTGGGACCGTATTAGTCCATATCGGGCGAAAGATTTATACGGGAGCTATATGTAAATCTGGACCGATTTCAATCAAATTTTGCACACTTGACTATACGACTAAGTGTTATGTTTGTACAAAATTTCAGGCGAATCGGTATAAAACTCTGGCTACTGGGCCCATATTAGTGCATATCGGGCGAAAGATATATATGGGAGCTATATCTAAATCTGAACCGATTTCAATCAAATTTGGCACACATGACTACATTACTAATTGTACTCCTAGTGCAAAATTTCAACCAAATTGGGCCAAAACTCTGGCTTCTGGGGCCATATAAGTCCATATCGGGCGAAAATTATATATGGAAGCTATATCTAACTCTGAACCGATTTCAATCAAATTTGGCACGCATAGCTACAATGCTAAATCTACTCCCTGTGCAAAATTTCAATCAAATTCGGCCAAAAATCTGGTTTCTGGGGCCATATAAGTCCATATCGGGCGAAAGATATATATGGGAGCTATATCTAAATCTGAACCGATTTGGCTGATATTTTGCAAGATTTTCGAGATTCATAAAATATTTGGATGTACGGTATTTCAAGAAAATCGGTTGATAAACACGCTAACTATGACCACATCGGGGATAAATATATATGGCAGCTATATCTAAATCTGAACCGATTTTTTCCAAAAGACAATCGCTATCTCTGTCCCAAGAAACGGCCCTCTGCCAAATTTGAGGACGATCGGACTTAAATTGCGAGCTGTACTTTGTGCACAAAATTACATATACAGACAGACGGACGGACGGACAGACGGACATACAGACAGACAGACAGAAAGACAGACAGACGGACATCGCTAAATCGACTCAGAATTTAATTCTAAGCTGATCGGTATACTAAAAGATGGGTCTATGACCACTATTTCTTGGCGTTACATACAAATGCACAAACTTATTATACCCTGTGCCACAGTAGTGGTGAAGGGTATAAATAGACATCGAAAATAACAAACTAAAAACGATGTACAACATAGAAAAAGAATCTTTTGAAAAAATATCTGATAAAAAAATTGTCGCTTGTTACCAGCATTCTTTATTTTTTCACTCTCAATAAAGAACATCTCGAGAAGTAAAGGGTGATTTGTTAAGAGCTTGATAACTTTAAAAAAAAAACGCATAAAATTTGCAAAATCTCATCGGTTCTTTATTTGAAACGTTAGATTGGTCCATGACATTTACTTTTTGAAGATAATTTCATTTAAATGTTGACCGCGGCTGCGTCTTAGGTGGTCCATTCGGAAAGTCCAATTTTGGGCAACTTTTTCGAGCATTTCGGCCGGAATAGCCCGAATTTCTTCGGAAATGTTGTCTTCCAAAGCTGGAATAGTTGCTGGCTTATTTCTGTAGACTTTAGACTTGACGTAGCCCCACAAAAAATAGTCTAAAGGCGTCAAATCGCATGATCTTGGTGGCCAACTTACCGGTCCATTTCTTGAGATGAAATGTTCTCCGAAGTTTTCCCTCAAAATGGCCATAGAATCGCGAGCTGTGTGGCATGTAGCGCCATCTTGTTGAAACCACATGTCAACCAAGTTCAGTTCTTCCATTTTTGGCAACAAAAAGTTTGTTAGCATCGAACGATAGCGATCGCCATTACGGTCCAATGATTCCACCAGCGTACAAACCACACCAAACAGTGCATTTTTCGGGATGCATGGGCAGTTCTTGAACGGCTTCTGGTTGCTCTTCACTCCAAATGCGGCAATTTTGCTTATTTACGTAGCCATTCAACCAGAAATGAGCCTCATCGCTGAACAAAATTTGTCGATAAAAAAGCGGATTTTCTGCCAACTTTTCTAGGGCCCATTCACTGAAAATTCGACGTTGTGGCAGATCGTAAGTCTATTCATGATGAAATGTCAAAGCATACTGAGCATCTTTCTCTTTGACACCATGTCTGAAATCCCACGTGATCTGTCAAATACTAATGCATGAAAATCCTAACCTCAAAAGAATCACCCTTTAGTTAACAGGTTGGCTGATAAGTCTCCGGTCTGACATATAGATGGCGTTGCTAGTATTAAATGCATATTATTTTTATATAGTACCAACCTTCAAATGATTCGTGTCAAAATTTGACGTCTGTAAGTCAATTAGTTTGTGAGATAGAGCGTCTTTTGTGAAGCAACTTTTGTTATTGTGAAAAAATGGAAAAAGGAATTTCGTGTTTTGATAAAATACTGTTTTCTGAAGGGGAAAAAATACGGTGGAAGCAAAAACTTGTCTTGATAATGAGTTTCCGGACTCTGCCCCAGGGAAATCAACAATAATTGATTGATATGCGAAATTCAAGCGTGGTGAAATGAGCACGGAGGACGGTGAACGCAGTGGTCGCCCGAAAGAGGTGGTTACCAACGAAAACATCAAAAAAATCCACAAATTGATTTTGAATGACCGTGAACTGAAGTTGATCGAGATAGCAGAGGCCTTAAAGATATCAAAGGAGCGTGTTGGTCATATTTGTATTTGTATTTGTATTTGTATTATATCATTCATCAATATTTGGATATGCGGAAGCTCTGTGCAAAATTGGTGCAGCGCGAGTTCATATTTGACCAAAAACAACAACGTGTTGATGATTCTGAGCGGTGTTTGCAGTTTTTAACTCGTAATACACCTGACTTTTTCCGTCGATATGTGACAATCGATGAAACATAGCTTCATCACTACACTCCTGAGTCCAATCGACAGTCGGCTGAGTGGGAAGCGACCGGTGAACCGTCTCCGAAGCGTGGAAAAACTCAAAAGTCCGCTGGCAAAGTAATGGCCTCTGTTTTTTGGGATGCACATGGAATAATTTTTATCGATTATCTTGAGAAGGGAAAAACCATCAACAGTGACTATTATATGGCATTATTGGAGCGTTGGAAGGTCGAAATCGCCGCAAAACGGCCCCATATGAAGAAGAAAAAAAGTGTTGTTCCACCAAGACAACGCACCGTGCCACAAGTCATTGAGAACGATGGCAAAAATTCATGAATTGGGCTTCGAATTGCTTCCCCACCCACCGTATTCTCCAGATCTGGCCCCCAGCGACTTTTTTTTTGTTCTCAGACCTCAAAAGGATGCTCGCAGGGATAAAATTTGGCAGCAATGAAGAGGTGATCGCCGAAACTGAGGCCTGTTTTGAGACAAAACCGAAGGAGTACTACCAAAATGGTATCAAAAAATTGGAAGGTCCTTATAATCGTTTTATCGCTCTTGAAGGGAACTATGTTGAATAATAAAATAGAATTTTGCCCAAAAAAATGTGTTTTTCTTTGTTAGACCGGGGACTTATCAGCCAACCTGTTATAACGCTTGTCTGGAACGTTTGTCATCAATTATTTTAAAAAATTCGCATTTTCTCTATAAAGGATTTAACTTTTTTTCGGCTAAATTTAAATAATTTGTACCATTTTATTAATTCTTAATATGTTTTTGACCTATTTGAAACAAATAAATATAAATTTCCCATTAAAAATATGAAAAAACTGGTTATAAAAAAAATGACTCAAATGAACTTCTTGTGCAGTTAAAATAAAAAACATCTTTGGGAGAGCATTTTTGGAAGTTCTTTTAAAGTTGTGCCGTGGAAGAACTACCAAATTTGTGCGCTGGGTGTTATTGTCATCAACAGACAATTATCGTTATAGCAATCAACGCACAAGCAACGCAAACAGTCAAACAGTTATATTTATATGGCATAGTTTTGGGCGTCCACGAGCCGAGCGACAAACAAACGTTTATTTAACAGAAACATACATTTAGTTGGCCACAGTGGAGCACTGGTTAGCATGCCCGCTTTGCATACAAAGGGTCGTGGGTCCAATGCCTGCTTTAACCGAACATCAAAAAGATTTTTTTTTACATATATTCCAAAAATGTTCGGAAGATACCCCAAAGATATTCGACATTACATACAACTATATATTATGTTTTTACTACGAAACTTCAAAATGTGTCTTAATAAAGGCTTAAATTCAGAAAAGAACAGTGCTTAATATAAACGAAATGGAATGTGTTTTAGGACCAAAAAAAATTTTTTTTCTTGCAAAAATAAAAATTTTGTTACAAGATTTTTTTTTTGGTGCTAAAAGTGTGAAATTTTCTAAGAAATTAAAAAAAAATCTAACAAAAGCAAAACGTTTTCGGTACACGCTTTTCAAACGTTTTTGTTTATTGTATGTACTACCTACTTTTTTGAAAACTCTTTTGCGGGGATGTCTTATACATCATAAGTCTTTCAAGTAATTTTGTTTATTACTTAAATCTTTGAAAAAGTTTTTCATTTAGGCGTCTCAAAAACAAAGTTATTTTCCATGCTTACACACAAATTCGCATAATACCAAATGGAGAAAAGTAAATTAAAGACTCATAGGAAGAAATAGAATATCTCTGTATTTCTATATCCTGGTGTGGACAAACATCTTCAAAAGGTTACTACTTAATCTGGACACACATAAGTCAAAGGAAGAAAAATGGTAGAAAAAAAACAACAAAACGGAATGAAACCAAATCCTTTGGAAATTAAATTCATTCGACATGACTTTGATTTCAAGAGATTTAATCTTACATTTGCTTTTTCATGGAGAATAAAATATAAAGGACTAGGGAAGGTGATAGCAGACAAAAAAAAAAATAACAAACACCATAAATTCAATTAAAACAAGTATATATGGCCGTAAGTTCGGCCAGGCCGAATCTTATGTACGCTCCACCATGGATAGCGTAGAAACTTCTACGAAAGATTGTCATCCACAATCGTATTACTTGGGTTGTGGTATCTTAAATCGTTTTCTAAATTGTGTGTTAGTCCATACGTGGTATATATTAGACAAAAAAGGTATGTGTAGGTAAGTCTACAAATAATTACGAATCGATATGGACTTTTGCACAGTACGTAGGGAAGCAGAATTGAAATATGGGGGTCGCTTATATGGGGGCTATATACAATTATGAACTTGATTTGGACCAATTTTTGCATGATTGGGGATCGATTTATCTGCGGGTTATATATAACTATAGACCGATATGGACCTAGTTAGGCATGGTTGTTAACGGCCATATACTAGCACAATGTACCAAATTTCAACTGACTCGAATGAAATTTGCTCCTCCAAGAGGCTCCAAAACCAAATCTCGGGATCGGTTTATATGGGGGCTATATATGATTATGGACTGATATGGATCACTTTTGGTATGGTTGATAAATATCATACACTACCGCCATGTACCAAATTTCAACCAGATCGGATGCATTTTGCTTCTCCAAAAGGCACCGGAGGTCAAATCTGGGGATCGGTTTATATGGGGGTTATATATAATTATGGACTGATAGGAACCAATTCCTTCATGGTTGTTGGATACCATATACTAACATCACGTACCAAATTTCAACCGAATCGGATGAATTTTGCTCTTCCAAGGGGCTTCGGAGGTCAAATCTGGGGATCGGTTTATATGGGGGCTATATATAATTATGGACCAATTTCGACCAATTTTTACATGGGTGTTTGAGGCCGTATATTAACACCTCGTACCAAATATCAACTGAATCAGATGAATTTTGGTCTTCCAAGAGGCTCCGGAGGTCAAATCTAGTGATCGGTTTATATGGGCGCTATATTATTATGGACCGATGTGGACCAAATTTTGCATGGTCATTAGAGTAGATATACTAACACCATGTACCAAATTTCAGCCGGATCGGATGAAATTTGCTTCTCTTAGAGGCTCTACAAGCCAAATCGGGGGATCGGTTTATATTAGGGATATATATAATTATTGACCGATGTGGACCAATTTGTGCGTGGTTCTTAGAGACCATATACTAACGCCATGTACCAAATTTCAGCCGGATCGGATGAAATTTGTTTCTCTTAGAGGCTCTGAAAGCCAAATCGGGGGATCGGTTTATATGGGGTCTATATATAATTATGGACCGATGTGTACCAATTTTTGCACGGTTGTTAGAGACCATATACTAACACCATGTACCAAATTTCAGCCGGATCGGATGAAAGTTGCTTGAATAAAAACTACGGTTCCTATAAGACCAAGAAGTAAAATCGGGAGATCGGTCTATATGGGGGCTATACCAAAACAAGGACCGATACTCATTATTTTTGGCACACCTTTTTATGGTCTTACAATACCTCTAGATTTCCAATTTCAGGCAAATTGGATAACAACTAAGGATTCTAGAAGCCCAAGAAGTAAAATCGGGAAGTCGGTTTATATGGGGACTATATAAAAACATGGACCGATACCCATTTTTTTTTGGCACACCTCTTTATGGTCTTACAATACCTTTAGATTTCTAATTTCAGATAAATTGGATAACAACTAAGGATTCTAGAAGCCCAAGAAGTCAAATCTGGAGTTCGGTCTATATGGGGGCTAAACCAAAACAAGGACCAATACTCACCATTTTCGGCGCACCTCTTTATGATCCCAAAATACCTCTAGATTTCCAATATCAGGCAAATTGGATAAAAACTACAGTTCCTATAAGACCAAGAAGTAAAATCGGGAGATCGGTCTATATAGGGGATATTTCACGAAAATTTTTCCAATTAAAATCTTAATTGAGTTTTAAAAAATATTCAATTAAAAATTTAATTGATTCAACAATTTTTTTTAATTGAAACAAAAATCAATCACTCAAATTCATAGTATCAATTAAATTTTTAATTGTATCAATTAATTTTTTAATTGACTGTATATTAATTTTTTTTTAATTGATACTATAATTTCTGTGATTGAAGATATTTCAATTAAAAAAATAATTGGATCAATTAATTTCGTGATTGAATCAGAAAAAAAATTGGATAACAGCTAAGGATTCTAGAAGTCCAAGAAATAAAATCTGGAGATCGATCTTATGGGGGCTATACTTAAGCATTGACCGATACTCACCATTTTCGGCGCATCTCTTTATGGTCCTACAATACCTCCAGATTTCCAATTTCAGGCAAATTGGATAAAAACTACGGTTTCTATAAGTCCAAGAAGTAAAATCGGGAGATGTGTCTATATGGGGGATATATCAAAACCTGGACCGACATAGCCCATCTTCGAACTTGACATGCCTGCAGACAAAAGACGAGTTTGTGCAAAATTGCACCACGTTTGCTTCATTATTGAAGACTGAAGCGTGATTACAATAGACAGCTGGGATTTCTTTTGAGCATTCCTAGGAAACCTTTTTTTTTTTGAGTGCACGAATCATTTGGCCAGAGTGAATAATACAAAAATAAGTTTATTTTGATTTTATCCATGTTTCTAGCATTTCGATTTTATTTTATGAAAATTGTAACTACATGGTCTTAGAAAAAGAAACTTCTTCCTTTCGATTATCCTGTCCGGTTGCCGCCTCTGTCATGTGATATCCACACAAAAGGATTTCTAAGGACAATGTACATTGACATATTAAAAGCCATAAAAACAATGTAACATTTAGATGAACATACGCCTACTTGTTCTCTTCGTTACTCTGATCAATGTGTCCTAGCTTACACCTCCTCCTGGTTCACCTCGTCCGAGGGGAATACATTTGTGCAGAACTAAGAAGTGAAGTTGACCATGTTCTTTTTTAGGATTTTCAATTGTTGGCATTAAAGATTACTGGGCTATAGGATGTTTTACAATTTTTGCCATATATCTGGACTAGATTTTCTTTTTGCCTCCGTTGCATACAAGGAACTTCAACTTTTCGTGTATAACGTTTCTATGAAAATCTGTAAAAATCTAACAACAACTTCCACCATTCGATACGCTCTCTCATCTTAGGAGAACAAATACAATCAGACATTTACATGTTGCAAGTTGTATTTGCTGTTCTAAAAGTTTTTCTCCCTTGTATTTTTAGTTAACTTCTTTCTCCCGCTCGACTGTTACATGACATGAAAATGTATTTCTCAAATTAAATGTTTCAAGAAATATTAGCTGCCAGACAATGAGAGTACAAGTTTTGGGCGTTACGAGACGCAATGACAATGGCAAATTAAGAAAGACCATAAAAATTGAATTTCTAACTTTGGTTAGTTATTAAAAAAAAGACACGAAAGGATGAGCAATTTAGAAGAAAGAAAATTACATTTTCTCAAGTAAATGTAAATGGGAAATATATAAAAATATTAAATAGAAAAATTTATCTCTATAGAAAATTTTATTGCAATAATTTTCCTTAACCAAATTTTATTATTACAGGAAATGACAATGGCAAATTTCTAATTGTATTGCTATAATTTTCCTTTACCAAAACTTTATTATTATAGGAAATTTTTGCATTTGGTTTTCAAAAATTTATCTTCTATAGAAAATTTTTGCAGAGATTTTTTAATAGTTATTTTTGGAATTTTTTGTCTATTTAAAATATTTGTACAATTTTATTTTCCATAAAAATTTTGCAACATTTTATTTATAGCAATTGTGATTTTTTTTCTTAATTTTAATTTTATAAAAATTGTATTTCAATAGAAAAAGAAATTTTATTCATATAGATACATTTTGGAAATTTTTATTACAGAAAATTAGTGCAAAATGTTATTACAAAAAACAAATAAGGAAAGTCTAAAGTCGGGCGGGGCCGACTATATTATACCCTGCACCACCTTGTAGATCTAAATTTTCGATACCATATTACATCCGTCAAATGTGTTGGGTGCTATATATAAAGGTTTGTCCCAAGTACATACATTTAAATATCACTCGATCTGGACATAATTTGATAGACTTCTACAAAATCTATAGACCCAAAATTTAAGTTGGCTAATGCACTAGGGTGGAACACAATGTTAGTAACAAAATATGGGAAACATTTAAATCTGAAGCAATTTTAATGAAACTTCGCAAAAGTTTATTTATGATTTATCGCTCGATATATATGTATTAGAAGTTTAGGAAAATTAGAGTCATTTTTACAACTTTTCGACTAAGCAGTGGCGATTTTACAAGGAAAATTTTGGTACTTTGACAATTTTTGTCGAAATCAGAAAAACATATATATGGGACCTATATCTAAATCTGAACCGATTTCAATCAAATTTGGCACACATGACTATATTACTAATTGTACTCCTAGTGCAAAATTTCAACCAAATTGGGCCAAAAATCCAAGTCCATATCGGGCGAAAAATATATACGGAAGCTATATCTAAATCTGAACCGATTTCAATCAAATTTGGCACACATGACTATACTACCAATTGTACTCCTTGTGCAAAATTTCAAGCTAATCGGGATAAAACTCTGGCTTCTGGGTCCATGTAAGTGCATATCGGGCGAAAGATATATATGGGAGCTATATCTAAATCTGAATCGATTTCAACCAAATTTGGCACGCATTGCTACAATGCTAATTCTACTCCCTGTGCCAAATTTCAACCAAATTGGGCCAAAACTCTGGCTTTTAGGACCATATTAGTCCATATCGGGCGAAACATATATATGGGAGCTGTATGTAAATCTGAACCGATTTCAATCAAATTTTGCACACTTGACTATACGACTAAGTGTTATGTTTGTACAAAATTTCAAGCCAATCGGTATATAATTCTGGCTGCTGGGTCCATATTAGTGCATATCGGGCGAAAGATATATATGGGAGCTATATCTAAATCTGAACCGATTTCTTCCAAAATCAATAGGGTTCTATTCTGACCCAAATTAGGAACATGTTGAAGGCGATTGGACTTAAATTGCGACTTAGACTTTGATCACAAAAATGTGTTCATAAACAGACGGACGGACGGACAGACGGACATGGTTATATCGACTCAGGGACCTACCCTGAGCATTATTGCCAAAGACACCATGTGTCTATCTCGTCTCCTTATGGGTGTTACAAACATATGCACTAACTTATAATACCCTCTTCCACAGTGTGGCGCAGGGTATAATTAGTGCAAAATTTTATTACAGGAAATTAGTGAAAATGTTATGTTGTATAGAAAATTTTTCAAATTTTATTGTACTAGGAATTTTTTGCAAATTTCATTTTCTATAGATTTTTTTTGTAGAATTTTATTACTGTAGAGATAAAATTCTACAAAAAAAAAATCTATAGAAATAAAAATTTGCAAAAACTTACTAGTGTAATAAAATAAGCAAAATTTTTACTTTGTATATATTTTCTATAGAGCTTTTCAATAGAAACAATTTAATGAACAGCATATTTTGCTGTTCATTAAATTGTACCAGGTATGAGTACAAGTATGCCTGCGCCAAATTGGTAACAACTTCCCCGTACATATATCAGTAGTAATACATTTACAAGGGCATGACATTGGAGGAAAGTACTTCCGTGCAAGCATACCAGCTCTCCAAAAATAATATATTTACCATAAAGATACCCAAAAAGTGCGAACTCACCCCTGTTGTTTTGTAATCCAACACACTATACCACGCTCCCCGACATGGATCTATTCAATGATGTTATTTTGTAATAAAGGGTGATTCTTTTGAGGTTAGGATTTTCATGCATTAGTATTTGACAGATCACGTGGGATTTCAGACATGGTGTCAAAGAGAAAGATGCTCAGTATGCTTTGACATTTCATCATGAATAGACTTACTAACGAGCAACGCTTGCAAATCATTGAATTTTATTACCAAAATCAGTGTTCGGTTCGAAATGTGTTTCGCGCTTTACGTCCGATTTATGGTCTACATAATCGACCAAGTGAGCAAACAATTAATGCGATTGTGACCAAGTTTCGCACTCAGTTTACTTTATTGGACATTAAACCAACCACACGAATGCGTACAGTGCGTACAGAAGAGAATATTGCGTCTGTTTCTGAGAGTGTTGCTGAAGACCGTGAAATGTCGATGAATGAAATGTCGCAGCAATTGGGTTTGTGTTATTCGACCACATGGAAGATTTTACGCAAAGATCTTGGTGTAAAACCGTATAAAATACAGCTCGTGCAAGAACTGAAGCCGAACGATCTGCCACAACGTCGAATTTTCAGTGAATGGGCCCTAGAAAAGTTGGCAGAAAATCCGCTTTTTTATCGACAAATTTTGTTCAGCGATGAGGCTCATTTCTGGTTGAATGGCTACGTAAATAAGCAAAATTGCCGCATTTGGAGTGAAGAGCAACCAGAAGCCGTTCAAGAACTGCCCATGCATCCCGAAAAATGCACTGTTTGGTGTGGTTTGTACGCTGGTGGAATCATTGGACCGTATTTTTTCAAAGATGCTGTTGGACGCAACGTTACGGTGAATGGCGATCGCTATCGTTCGATGCTAACAAACTTTTTGTTGCCAAAAATGGAAGAACTGAACTTGGTTGACATGTGGTTTCAACAAGATGGCGCTACATGCCACACAGCTCGCGATTCTATGGCCATTTTGAGGGAAAACTTCGGAGAACAATTCATCTCAAGAAATGGACCGGTAAGTTGGCCACCAAGATCATGCGATTTGACGCCTTTAGACTATTTTTTGTGGGGCTACGTCAAGTCTAAAGTCTACAGAAATAAGCCAGCAACTATTCCAGCTTTGGAAGACAACATTTCCGAAGAAATTCGGGCTATTCCGGCCGAAATGCTCGAAAAAGTTGCCCAAAATTGGACTTTCCGAATGGACCACCTAAGACGCAGCCGCGGTCAACATTTAAATGAAATTATCTTCAAAAAGTAAATGTCATGGACCAATCTAACGTTTCAAATAAAGAACCGATGAGATTTTGCAAATTTTATGCGTTTTTTTTTAAAAAAAGTTATCAAGCTCTTAACAAATCACCCTTTATAAATTATGTACTATACAACTTTAGAAAACAAAGGTATATTTTATTGGCAAAATTATTTGAGATTTACAGAGAACATGCGGTGAGGTTATGAAATTAGTATGGGGTACGTGATGTGTTCATATGTGGACGGGGAGGGGGATTTCTCCCTTGCCCGACTTTTTGAAACTTGGAACAAAATTATCCGATTTGGTGAAATTTTCAGGGAAGGTTGAAGGGGGCGTCTAGACAAAGCACGGCTACTTTATTTTTCGATATTTGGTCGGGAAGGGGGACCACCCCTTTGGCAGACTTTTTTAAAGTACAGTGAAAACAAAACTAAAGTCCTCCGACTGAAATTTTACGGAAAAACTGAGGTGAGGATATGAAATTTATATCAGGTTCCTGATTTTGTGATATGTGGTCGGGGAAAAATAAAATGGCATAGGGAGACATCCGCTCCTCGTTAAGTACATACAAAGAAACAATTAAACTTTTCCAATTTACAGAGGGATTGGGGAGAAGTTATGAAAATAATATTGGATACCTCATTTTATGATATTTGGAAGGGAAGAGGGGCCGCCCCTTGAACTTCTTGTGAGAAAATTGGGCTTATAATTTACTTGACATTTTCTGAGACGTTTGCACAAGATACGCTACATCACTTTTCGATATTTGGTCGGGGAGGGGCCTCCTCTAAAACTGAAAAAAAAACTAAAACTCTCAAGTTTTTTTGAAACTTACAAAGGCAGGTACACCACAGGTACAATGTGGTGTACCTGTTGTTTCGGTATTTGGAGGGCGAGGGAACCTTCCTTGCTCCACACTTGAAGGAAAGTTTCTAGATTTTCTTGGACTTTTCAGAGAAAGTTAAGGGTGCAATTCATTACGGTGTCTGTCGATATTGTATCGGGGAAAGTGACGTCACTTTAAAACAATAGAGCAAAATTTAACATTCTCCGATCTACTTGAAACTTACAGGGAACGTGGGAGGGGTGATTAAATGAATACATGATTAAATTAGTACATGATTTTTCGATATCTGGTTGGGGAAGGGGAATAGTGAAATAAACTTTGTCGATTTTCTTCGATAGAATTTATGGGGACCGTTGGATAGTTTGTGAAATTAATATAGGGTACATGATATTCCGATATCAGGTCGGAGTGGAGCGAAGGTGGGCAGAGGGTTCGCTTTTGTCCGTTTTTATACCCTCCACCATAGGATGGGGGTATATTATACCCTCCACCATAGGATGGGGGTATATTAACTTTGTTATTCCGTTTGTAACACATCGAAATATTGCTCTAAGACCCCATAAAGTATATATATTCTGGGTCGAGGTGAAATTCTGAGTCGATCTGAGCATGTCCGTCCGTCTGTTGAAATCACGCTAACTTCCGAACGAAACAAGCTATCGACTTGAAACTTGGCACAAGTAGTTGTTATTGATGTAGGTCGGATGGTATTTCAAATGGGCCATATCGGTCCACTTTTACGTATAGCCCCCATATAAACTGACCCCCAATTTTGGCTTGCAGACCCTCTAAGAGAAGCAAATTTCATCCGATCCGGCTGAAATTTGGTACATGGTATTAGTATATGGTCTTTACCAACCACACAAATTGGTCCACATCGGTCAATAATTATATATATAGCCCCCATATAAACCGATCCCCCGATTTGGCTTCCGGAGCCACTAAGAGAAGCAAAATTCATCCGATCCGGCTGAAATTTGGTACATGGTGTTAGTATATGGTCTCTAATGACCACGCAAAAATTGGCCCACATCGGTGCATAATTATATATAGCCCCCCTATAAACCGATCACCAGATTTGACCTCCGGAGCCTCTAAGTGAAGCAAAATTCATCCGATCCGGCTGAAATTTGGTTCATGGTGTTGGTATATGGTCTCTAATGACCATGCAAAAATTGGTCCACATCGGTGCATAATTATATATAGCCCCCATATAAACCGATCACCAGATTTGACCTCCGGAGCCTCTTGGAAGACCAAAATTCATCTGATTCAGTTGATATTTGGTGTGTGGTGTTAATATATGGTCTCAAACACCCATGCAAAAATTGGTGGAAATCGGTCCATAATTATATATAGGCCCCATATAAACCGATTCCCAGATTTGACTTCCGGAGCCCCTTGGAAGAGCAAAATTCATCCGATTCGGTTGAAATTTGGTACGTGATGTTAGTATATGGTATCCAACAACCATGCAGGAATTGGTACATATCAGTCCATAATTATGTATAACCCCCATATAAACCGATCCCCAGATTTGACCTCCGGTGCCTTTTGGAGAAGCAAAGAATGGTTGAAATTTAGTACGTGGTGTTAGTATATGATATTGAACAACCAAAAGTGGTCCATATCGGTCCATAATCATATATAGCCCCCATATAAACTGATCCCGAGATTTGGGTTTGGAGCCTCTTGGAAGAGCAGATTTCATTCGAGTCAGTTGAAATTTGGTACATTGTGCTAGTATATGACCGTTAACAACCATGCCTAAATAGGTCCATATCGGTCTATAGTTAATATAGCCCTCAGATAAATCGATCCCCAATCACACAAAAATTGGTCCCCATCAAGTTCATAATTGCATATAGCCCCCATATAAGCGACCCCCATATTTCAATTCTGGCTCTCTACGTACCTTGCAAATGTCCATATCGTCCATATACCTCTTTGTCTAATATATACCACGTTAAGAAGTTTTAAGATAAGTATTACCACAACTCAAGTAATTCGATTGTAGATGACAGTCTTTCGTAGAAGTTTCTACGCAATCCATGGTGGAGGGTACATAAGATTCGGCCTGGCCGAACTTACGGCCGTACTTGTTTTTTTTTAAATTGAAAGTAGAGGGTTTTCCGTAAATGGGAACTCGGTACATAATTTTATGATTTTTGCCCAGGCTTCTGCCAGACTTCTTTTTAGTAAAGAACTTAAATTTACATGAAATTGGCAGCCAACGTAGAGGGCGCATCATTTTACAACATTTTAGCAAATGTTAATGTGATCATTTTTTTTACTACTTTTGCCTTTTCCGATTTATTGGATGAGAAACAGTAATAATATAGTGCTTAATTTTCAGATATGTAGAGGAGAAGGATACCTTTCCTTGACAAACCAATAAAATTCACAAGAAATATAGAAGATTGTCCAACTACTTGAATACAGAACATTATTTAAAAAATTTTGAGGAAAAGGGTACAGCCTCTCCCCACATTTTTTAAGACGAACCGTTTTACATATGCATATCCGCCGTATTTGTACCTATAAACGAAAAAGCAAGTAGTCCGATTTGTTTGAAAGAATTCAAATCTTTTCGAATTTGTTTTCAGCACGAAGGATATGGTTGACTAAGAAATATGGTTGAAAGAAATGACGGAAAATGTTCCTACAAATACGCTTCGGAAGGCGCAGCGAATCGGGCCGGGTTACGCTAGTATGTAATAAAAGATAATGTTGTCGAAATTTATAATTTATCATATCCATATATTTCATACGATTTCGAAAAATTGCAAATAACTACCTATTTCGTAACTTATGAAATATTTAAATAGCAAACAATTTCCTTGACTTCTTTCAAAAATAGTCATTTCTGTTCTCCCTTAGCCATTATGTATTCAAATGTCAATAAATTATTATTACTTTTCGGTATATCGAAATGTAATATTAATAAATATCGTTTGACTTGTAATTGTAAATGTATCTGGTCCTCTGTCCATCATTATGTTGACAGTTAAGGCAATGCTTTATATTCCATATTGCCCTCTGAGGCATTCAGACAAAGTCCAAGACTGCACCATGACATGCACTGGTCAATGGCGATACATTTACCGTCATTTACTCATATGTCATGAAAACGAAAAGATTATTAGCATTGGAAAACTCTTTGAACGTATAAGACGGCAACAGCATTGCTTACTTAGTAAACTCCTTTGGGGATGCGGTGGATGGGTGATTTGGTGGTGCACCGAGCAATGTCAATTTCTGTTGGACAACGATGAATACTGGTTGACTGGCTGGCTACTCTGATGTTGTTGATTTTAAAAATTTTTCTTCTTTTACTCGATTTCATATCATAATGACGTTGTTTTTAATATCGCATGTTCATGTTGATCAGTTGTACGAATATGACTTTATTTGTATTCTTAATATGTACTTACGTTTGTCTGTCCGCCTATTGGCCTATCCCCAAGCCTGCCTTTCTGTTAGTCGAGATATATGAGAGGAGTAAGTACATACAAGCACATTGCTACTCACAGCAAAATTAATAAAATACCGTGGCACAGTGCACCGACGTCATATAAGTCCATAAGAGTTTTACAAATAAACAAAATTTCGTTAATATTATTTCTTTAAAGCATTTACAGATTTTCCTGAGAATAGTGTAAATTTTCCCCAGTATTTGTTCCATGGGTATAGTAAAAAAAAATTACATGAATTTAAAGATGTTGATCTTCCATTAAGGATGCGACTTCTTTAAAATAAAGACATTCTTAAGGGACCGTACTAGCTTTAAATCTAGGATCAATAAAATTTAAATTAGAATACACTCATTCATTTATCGAATTTTCATTCGAGTTTTTGGTACTTTTGGTGGGTGAAGGAAAACGGTATTTAAGAAAATAATGTATTGCAATGGATTTTCAGTTAAATATTGAAGACATGTGGGGGAATCCCTTATTTACACAGGGTAAATTCCGCGATATAATTTTGAGAGCCACAGTGGTGCAAAGGTTAACAGGTTGGCTGATAAGCCCCCGTTGTCGCTAGTATTAAATGCATATTATTTATACGTAGTACCAACCCTTAAAGGATTCGTGTCAAAATTTGAAGTCTGTAAGTCAATTAGTTTGGGAGATAGAGCGTCTTTTGTGAAGCAACTTTTGTTATTGTGAAGAAAATGGAAAAAAAGGAATTTCGTTTTTTGATAAAATACTGTTTTCTGAAGGGAAAAAATACGGTGGAAGCAAAAACTTGGCTTGATAATGAGTTTCCGGACTCTGCCCCAGGGAAATCAACGCACGGAGGACGGTGAACGTAGTGGACGACCGAAAGAGGTGGTTACCGACGAAACATAAAAAAAATCCACAAAATGATTTTGAATGACCGTAAAATGAAGTTAATCGAGATAGCAGAGGCCTTAAAGATATCAAAGGAACGTGTTGGTCATATCCTTCATCAATATTTGGATATGCGGAAGCTCTGTGCAAAATGGGTGCCGCGCGAGCTCACATTTGACCAAAAACAACAACGTGCTGATGATTCTGAGTGGTGTTTGCAGCTGTTAACTCGTAATACACCCGAGTTTTTCCGTCGATATGTGACAATGGATGAAACATGGCTCCATCACTACACTCCTGAGTCCAATCGACATTCGGTTGAGTGGACAGCGACCGGTGAACCGTCTTCGAAGCGTGGAAAGACTCAAAAGTCCGCTGGCAAAGTAATGGCCTCTGTTTATTGGGATGCGCATGGAATAATTTTTATCGATTATCTTGAGAAGGGAAAAACCATCAACAGTGACTATTATATGACGTTATTGGAGCGTTTGAAGGTCGAAATCGCGACAAAACGGCCCCATACACGCAAAGAAAAAAAAACGTTTGGAAAACGTGTACCGAAAACGTTTTTCTTTTGTTAGAGTTTTTTGAATTGCTTCGAAAATTTTAAACTTTTATCACCAAGAAAATTCGTTTGTTACAAAATTTTTATTTTTTCAGTAAAAAAAGTTATTTTTGAAACAACAACACAGTCCATTTCGTTTATATCAAACACTGTTCTTTTCTGACAGTTCAAAATTTAATATAGTACAATGTAATGTTGAACATTTTTTCGGAATCTTCCGAACATATCTGGAATATATGTAAAAAAAAAACAAAAAACTTTGGTCAAAGCAGGGATCGAACCCGCGACCCTTGGCATGCAAGTCGGACGTAGCAACCACTGCTCCACGGCGCCAAACTAAATGTTTGTTTCTGTTAAATAAACTTTGTTTATTCAGTTCGTGGGCGCCGCAAACTATACTATATAAATATAACTTATATGGATAATTATCTACTGATGACCATAACAGGTACATAGCTCAGTGGTTAGTGTGTTGGCTTACAAAGTGCTTGGTCCGCGGTTCGATTCTCCGTCCAGGCGAAAGGTAAAAAAATTTTTAAAATGTATAAAATCGTATAATTTCTTCTACATTGTTGGTATTACAGGAAAAGGTGTTAAGAACTAAAAAACCTCGTGGATGTGAGAAATATGTGAGGGAAAATGTAATTAGCAAGAAAACAATGTTTTTTTTTTGAGTTAGTCTTTATGAAATCGTTTTTACATCCTGGAAAAGAATAAACGTTTATCACAAAAAATATATACTTTTCTTCCAAATACACTTCTTTACAGCGAAAAGGAAATGAGAAACGAACTTTGTTTGTCTAAAATTTCGTTTGGGAGGAAAGAATTATTTTTTTGCGTGTATGAAGAAGAAAAAAGTGTTGTTCCACCAAGACAACGCACCGTGCCACAAGTCATTGAGAACGATGGCAAAAATTCATTAATTGGGCTTCGAATTGCTTCCCCACCCACCGTATTCTTCAGATCTGGCCCCCACACGCAAAGAAAAAAAAAACGTTTGGAAAACGTATACCGAAAAGGTGTTTCTTTTGTTAGAGTTTTTTGAATTGCTTCGAAAAATTTAAACGTTTATCACCAAAAAAATTCGTTTGTTACAAAATTTTTATTTTTTCAATAAAAAAAGTTATTTTTGAAACAACAACACAGTCCATTTCGATGATATCAAACATTGTTCTTTTCTGACTATGGGTCTTTAATAAGACACATTTTACAGTTCAAAATCTAATATACTACAATGTAATGTTGAACATTTTTTCGGAATCTTCCGAACATATCTGGAATATATGTAAAAAAAAAACAAAAAAAAAAAACTTTGGTCGAAGCAGGGATCGAACCCACGACCCTTGGCATGCAAGTCGGACGTAGCAACCACTGCTACACGGTGCCGAACTAAATGTTTGTTTCTGTTAAATAAACTTTGTTTATTCCGTTCGTGGGCGCCGCAAGCTATGCTATATAAATATAACTTATATGGATATTTATCTATTGATGACCATAACAGGTACATAGCTCAGTGGTTAGTGTGTTGGCTTACAAAGTGCATGGTCCGCGGTTCGATTCTCCGTCCAGGCGAAAGGTAAAAAAATTTTAAAAATTTATAAAATCGTATAATTTCTTCTGCATTGTTGGTATTACAGGAAAAGGTGTTAGGAACTAAAAAACCTCGTGGATGTGAGAAAGATGTGAGGGAAAATGCAATTAGCAAGAAAACAATGCTTTTTTTTGAGTATGTCTTTATGAAATTATTTTTACATCCTGGAAAAGAATAAACGTTTATCATAGAAAGTATATACTTTTCTTCCAAATACACTTCCTTACAGCGAAAAGCAAATGAGAAACGAACTTTGTTTGTCTAAAATTTCGTTTGGGAGGAAAGAATTCTTTTTTTGCGTGCAGCGACTTTTTCTTGTTCTCAGACCTCAAACGGATGCTCGCAGGGAAAAAATTTGGCTGCAATGAAGAGGTGATCGCCGAAACTGAGGCCTATTTTGAGGCAAAACCGAATGAGTACTACCAAAACGGTATCAAAAAATTGGAAGGTCGTTATAAAAAATGGAAAAAACTTCAACAAAATCTATGTACTTAAAATTTAAATCTAACGTTATGGGACGAAACACAATTAGTAAAAAACAAATAAAGAAAGCTTTAAGTTGGACGGCCAACTATAATATACTCTGCACAACTTGGTATTTAGATCTACATTTCGATAAAATCTCAAATACTTCAAATTTTAAGAACATTTGATATAGAAATAACATTTTGAGAAAAATTTCTGTAGAAATAAAATTTTGACCAAAATATCTATAGAAATAAAATTTTGAAAAAATTTTCTTATAGAAATAAAATTTTGAAAAAATTTTCTTATAGAAATAAAATTTTGACAAAATTTTCCATAGACATAAAATTTAAAATAATTTTTTATAGAAATAAAATTTTGCAAAATTTTCTATAGAAATAAAATTTTGCAATATTCTATATAGAAATAAAATTTTGCAATATTCTATATAGAAATAGAATTTTGCAATATTCTATATAGAAATAGAATTTTGCAATATTCGATATAGAAATAAAATTTTGCAAAATTTTCTATAAAAATAAAAGTTTGTAAAATTTTCTGTAGAAATAAAATTTTGAAAAAAAATTTTTATAGAAATAAAATTTTGAAGAAACTTTTTATAGAAATAAAATTTTGACAAAATTTTCTATAGAAATCAAAAAAAAAAAATTTATAGAAATAAAATTTTGACAAAATTTTCTACAGAAATAATTTTTTGAAAAAAATTTCAATAGAAATAAAATTTTGCAAAACTTTCTATAGAAATAAAATTTTGCAAAATTTTCTATAAAAATAAAAGTTTTGTAAAATTTTCTATAGAAATAAAAGTTTGCAAAATTTTCTGTAGAACTAAAATGTTGACAAAATTTGTTATAGAAATAAAATTTTAAACAAATTTTCTATAGAAATAAAATTTTGACAAAATTTTCAATAGAAAAAAAATTTTGAAAACACTTTCTATAGAAATAAAATTTTGACAAAATTGTCCATAGAACTAAAATTTTGAAAAAACTTTCTATAGAAATAAAATTTTGACAAAATTTTCTATTGAAAAAAAAGTTTGACAAAATTTTCTATAGAAATAAAATGTTGACAAAATTTGTTATAGAAATAAAATTTTAACAAAATTTTCTATAGAAATAATATTTTGACAAAATTTTCTATAGAAAAAAAAATTTGAAAAAACTTTCTATAGAAATAAAATTTTGACAAAATTGTCCATAGAACTAAAATTTTGAAAAAATTTTCAATAGAAATAAAATTTTGCAAAATTTTCAGTAGAAATAAAATGTTGACAAAATATGTTATAGAAATAAAATTTTAACAAAATTTTCTATAGAAATAAAATTTTAACAAAATTTTCTATAGAAATACAATTTTAACAAAATTTTCTATAGAAATAAAATTTTGACAAAATTTTCTATAAAAAAAAATTTTGAAAAAACTTTCTATAGAAATAAAATTTTGACAAAATTGTCCATAGAACTAAAATTTTGTAAAAACTTTCTATATAAATAAAATTTTGACAAAATTTTCTATAGAAAAAAAAAACTTGTTGACAAAATTTTCTATAGAAATAAAATTTTGATAAAATTTTCTTTAGAAATAAAATTTTGATAAAATTTTCTTTAGAAATAAAATTTTGAAAAAATTTTTTATAGAAAAAAAATTTTGAAAACACTTTCTATAGAAATAAAATTTTGACAAAATTGTCCATAGAACTAAAATTTTGAAAAAACTTTCTATAGAAATAAAATTTTGACAAAATTTTCTATTGGAAAAAAAATTTGACAAAATTTTCTATAGAAATAAAATTTTGCAAAATTTTCTATAGAAATAAAATGTTGACAAAATTTGTTATAGAAATAAAATTTTAACAAAATTTTCTATAGAAATAATATTTTGACAAAATTTTCTATAGAAAAAAAAATTTGAAAAAACTTTCCATAGAAATAAAATTTTGACAAAATTGTCCATAGAACTAAAATTTTGAAAAAATTTTCAATAGAAATAAAATTTTGCAAAATTTTCAATAGAAATAAAATGTTGACAAAATTTGTTATAGAAATAAAATTTTAACAAAATTTTCTATAGAAATAAAATTTTAACAAAATTTTCTATAGAAATACAATTTTAACAAAATTTTCTATAGAAATAAAATTTTGACAAAATTTTCTATAAAAAAAAATTTTGAAAAAACTTTCTATAGAAATGAAATTTTGACAAAATTGTCCATAGAACTAAAATTTTGTAAAAACTTTCTATAAAAATAAAATTTTGACAAAATTTTCTATAGAAAAAAAAACTTGTTGACAAAATTGTCTATAGAAATAAAATTTTGATAAAATTTTCTTTAGAAATAAAATTTTGATAAAATTTTCTTTAGAAATAAAATTTTGAAAAAATTTTCTATAGAAATAAAATTTTGATAAAATTTTCTTTAGAAATAAATTTTTGAAAAAATTTTCTTTCAATATTCGACATATGTATATAGGTATATGATCTTAAAATAAAATTAAAAAAATAAAATCGATTGAAATATTTCAAATAAATTGTTAGGGTGGTGGGCATTAAAATGGATCGATTCAGCCCATCCGCTAGTGTAACATTCTAGGAAGCATAAAATGATTTCCGTAATTGCAAGTTGCTTCTCATTTACAGTCATACCGTACATTGATTTAATGAGTAACGCAATGGAAACTAATTTGCGTAAAAACTGGTTTAGTTACAAAAATGTGAAGTGTTTTCAAAAATTTAGTTTCGAGCAAAATTTTTACGACTCCGACTCCACAGCCCTGGTACAAAGAGGCATACCGAGCTACGGACATGCTGCTCACTATGTAACTTTTTATACCACTTTTTAAAACTTAGTGATCCACCGTTTATTTTATGTGACACTTTTTGTTCCACTTTTTGAAAATTCTCAAAGCTAACGCTAACGTCATAGCCCAAATATTACCAAAATCACTTTAATATCTTTCTGTGTGATATATTAGCAACCTTTTTCAAGAAACTATTTCGTAACACTGTTCCTGCTGACATTCATAGGTAAACACACCGAGTGCAAAGAGACATACAGAACGACGGACATAAGGCCCTCTATGTAGTTGCATGTCCTACAATGCACTCTAACATTCATACACACATACACCTATAGGCTCCCATGTCTCCCATAAGATTCATGACTTAATATTGTTGCAGTGTTTGTTTTTAGCATAAAATATTTGCATAAATAGCATTTAATATAAATTTTTATGCAAAATGCTGAAAAAGACATTAGGACAAAAAAAAATATACTACACATGTAGTATCAGCCCTGGGTACCACCAGCAGTGGCAAAAGTCACAAAATTCATATTGCATTGGTGATAGATAAATTCTAACTGAGAGCTTTGCACTGACATGAAAAATGAATAAAAATTATTTTAAAAATGGCACATTTAGATTTGTTTGGTGTTGGTGGTGGTGCTGGAGGTATTGTTCGAGACTTGATGAAAAATTTACAATGCCACGCAAATAATCTGAAGGAGGAAAAACAAATGAGGCTTATTAAAATAAGTATTCAACATTTAATGCACTGCCAGTATCAGTCAGATTGGATGGCTTACTTAAACAAATATAGGTGGGTGCTGAAATATCAAAAAAAAAAACGAAGTGATTTTATTTGAAGGCAAATTAATTCGATTGTTGTTGATGTGATCAGAGAGAAAATGTTAATAATAAATGATTCTATTGTATAAATAAATGGAAAATGATAGCTTTGTAGGATTACAACTAATCTACGGGTATTTAAATAGATTTATGTTGAGTAAAGTACTGGACGACAAGTATTCACACAGGGTGACTATAGTATGGCTTAGTCATCTGGTTGAGATATTTTCCACAGTCAATGGCCAGTTTCATATTCTAGTTCCCCTAGAATATTTAGGTAGTTTCAAGGCTTGCAGTGATTATGCATTTATATTAGGTTAATATGGATCAGCAATTTCATTAAGAAATTTGCTTCAGTCTATGGCGAATATTAAATTGATCAGCCATTTCATTGAGAGATTCTCTACAGTCCATGGTCGTTTTCCATTTGAGGAACACAGGGTCTATCGCAATTTTTCTAGAATGAGTGTAGAATTTTTTTCGACAAATTTAAATAATTTATACCATTTTATTAATCCTTATCCTGTTTTTAACATATCTGAAACAAAAAATGTTAAAATTGCCCTTTAAAAGTATGAAAAAAGCGAGCTATAAAACATTTAATTAAAATTTAAAATGAATTTTCGACAAATTTAAATAATTTATACCATTTTATTAATCCTTATCCTGTTTTTAACATATTTGTTAAAAATGTTAAAATTACCCTTTAAAAGTATGAAAAAAGCGAGCTATAAAAAATTGAATTAAAAGAACTCCCTAAGTAGTTAAAATAAAGAACATCTCTGGAAGGAGGGAGCCACCGTGGTGCAATGGTTAGCATGCCCGCCTTGCATACACAAGGTCGTGGGTTCGATTCCTGCTTCGACCGAACACCAAAAAGTTTTTCAGCGGTGGATTATCCCACCTCAGTAATGCTGGTGACATTTCTGAGGGTTTCAAAGCTTCTCTAAGTGGTTCCACTGCAATGTGGAACGCCGTTCGGACTCGGCTATAAAAAGGAGGTCCCTTATCATTGAACTTAACATGGAATCGGGCAGCACTCAGTGATAAGAGAGAAGTTCACCAATGTGGTATCACAATGGACTGAATAGTCTAAGTGAGCCTGATACATTGGGCTGCCACCAACCTAACCTATCTCTGGAAGGACATTTTTGGAAGTGCTTTTAAAGTTGTGCCTTTAGAAGTACAAATTTTTTTGCTGGGTAACTGATCATGACTATAAATTGGTTCGAAAGGAAAAAATGGACTCATTTCCCGAAGAGAAAAATGCTGGTAAAACACCTGCTCACGCCTGTTATTTTAGGCTCGTATGAGTCCATCGCAATAAAAACAGACTATGTTAAAAATAAATCGTCAATTTACCAAAAGATTTCTTGTTATATGCTTAGTTATCACAATGGACTGAATAGTCGAAGTGAGCTTGACAATAAATTGGGCTGCCACTTTATCCTATGTGCTTTGTACTCACTGGGCCACCATTGCATTCTATCTACTTAAGCAGAGTGAATGTTTCTTCCTTCAGCCTCCTGATATTCGTTGAATCCATCATTACCTCTTTTTTATCTGTTGCTGCTTTTTATCTGTTGATAGCTCTGAACACGAACAACGACCTGGTCTAAGCACAATACAAAAAGGACGCATCGCTTCCTTCTGCCTAGTGAATGAGTTCTCATTGATCTTCGTCAAGTTCTAGACTTCATCGTTGCCTGGCGCAAAAATCCAACGGATTAAGATCTGGAGATTTTTGTGGCCGTTGTCCACGGATGAAAAAGACTGTTTTTCATATGTTTGGCTATAAACATTACATGTTTGGAACACAAATTGTTAAACACAATATTTTTGAGTGCAAGCATATAATGTTCATATAATGTTCATAAAATGTTAGAACATATTATGTTTGGGACATAAAATGTTTGTAAATATAATATGCTTGGATGCAAAAATATATTAATTTAGAAATAGCCTATAAACATATATGTGTTTAGTAGCTTGGAGCGCTATTTAACAGGGATCGATATTGAATTAAGTTGGTGGTTGTTGCTTGTTATTACAAAATTAACATTTTATTTTTCCTTGGGCAATTGATCAGCTACTTCTTTTATCCTTACAAACTGTGTGGTCCGCTGTTCGAATCCCCGTCCGGCAAAAGGTAAAATTAAAATAAAAAAAATCATAAAATTGAATAATTTCTTCTACAATGTTTGTATTACAGAAAAAGGTGCTAAGAACTAAAAAATCTCGTTGAAGTGAGAAAGATGTGGGGGAATATACAATTAGGCAGAAACAAAATTTTGAGCATTCAGGTCGAAAACCTATGTTGTTAGCACCTATATTACCTGTTTATTTTCATAATTCATTATGATTGTAAATATATAAATAAATAAATAAAATTTTGAGCAAAATATTGTTTGGGAGAATTTTTTTAAGCATATAATATTTTTGGGTGCAAAATGCTTCCAAACATATTATATGTTCACATAAGAACATATAGTTTTTTGGAAGACAACATTATTGAATTTGGATGCAAAAATACAAAATGTTTGGAACTTAGACTACCCAAACATATATTGTTTAGACCAATATGCTTTCAAACATATTATATATTGGAAGAGATCAAACATATAAATGTTTGGGCAATACCCAAAAATGTATATGCTTGAAGCAAAATATGTTTGGGAGTATATGTTACAGAAGCGATTTTTTGTGAGGGTGTAGTAGATATCAGCGTTGCCACAATGAATTTTTATTTTGGGCCAACATTTTTTCCACATTTGGACCAAAATTCGTATCAGCGGACCATTTCTCCAAATTAAATTAATATAATTTAACAGTTAAAATTTTACTTCTATAGAACATTTTGTCAAATTTCTATTTCTATTCAAAATTTTTATTTCTATAGCAAATTTTGTCAAAATTTTATTTCTATAGAAAATTTTGTCAAAATTTTATTTCTATAGAAAATTGTGTAAAAATTTTATTTTGTCAAAATTTTATTTCTATAGAAAATGTTGTCAAAATTTTATTTCTATAGAAAATTTTGTCGACATTTTATTTTTATAAAAAATTTTGTCAAAATTTTATTTTAATAGAAAATTTTGTCAAAATTTTATTTCTATAGAAATTTTTGTCAAAATTTTATTTCTATAGAAAATTTTGTCAAAATTTTGTCAAAATTTTATTTCCATAGAATATTTTGTCACAATTTAATTTCTATAGAAAATTTTGTCACAATTTTATTTCTAGAGAAAATTTTGTCAAAATTTTATTTCTATAGAAAATTTTATTTCTTTAGACATTTTATTTTTATAGAAAATTTTGTCAATATTTTATTTTTATAGAAAATTTTGTCAAAATTTTATTTCTATAGAAAATTTTATTTCTTTAGAAAATTTTGTCAAAATTTTTTTACTATAGAAAATTTTGTCAAAATTTTATTTCTATAGAAAATTTTATTTCTTTAGAAAATTTTGTCAAAATTTTATTTCTATAGAAAATTTTGTCACAATTTAATTTCTGTAGAAAATTTTGTCAAAATTTTATTTCTAGGGAAAATTTTGTCACAATTTTTTTTTGTGTAGAAAATTTTGTCAAAATTTTATTTCGAGAGAAAATTTTGTCAAAATTTTATTTCTATAGAAAATTTTGTCAAAATTTTATTTCCATAGAAATTTTTGTCAAAATTCTATTTTTATAGAAAGTTATGGCAAAATTTTATTTCTATATAAAATTTTGAAAAAAATTACCGAATTGAAGAAAACGGACCAAAATCAACCAAATTTCATTTTGTCCGACCATCGGACCAAATTTAAAAATTAATAAATTTTTGGGCCAATTTTGGTCCGATCGGACCAAAATGGCAACCCTGGTAGATATAAACCGAGGTACTTCCTTTTTAAGCCGTTCTTGGTTGACGAAAATTGAGTGCTTTGGTGATGAGTCCGTTAGATCGTCCATGTCCTGCGACGGAAATGTTTATATGCGCAATTTTAATTTTTTTAAAGACCAATAATTTTTAGTCTTTATTTTGACCATATTATTTGTAGCTGATTCCAGCAACCATATATATGAGAAAACACCACTTTTGCGATAAAAACATTCCATCTTCACCGTCCACAAATAACATTTTGTTCTTAAAACATGTTTGGGGTGCTCATATTCCTTCTCTGCGAGTTTGGTATCACAATGGACTGAATAGTCTAATATGCAGAGAAGGAAATATGGTCATGTCCCAGAGCAAAATGATATTTTGGTATGGGAGAGAAAACAAAACGTTTGGCGCAAAATTGTTTCCTTCTCACCAAACATAAAATGATTGCGAAATCAGATACATAATATCCGAGAAAATATCATGGTTGCGACAAACATGTTATATGTTCACCGTTCAAAAATAACAATTTGATCAAGAAGGTGACCATATTCCTTCCCTGGGTGACGTGAGACCGAGATAACGGGCTGACGTTATCCCTAATATAACCTATCATGAACGATAGCAAGATTACGAAGCTTGTTGTTTCATGGACAGGGAATGAAGCCGACCCATTTTTGTAGGCGGCGGACACTAAATTTAGCCACCGATGGCGGCGGAGGACAATTATCCATTATAAAATCAATTTGAAATTATTCGAATGGTAATGAGATTAATTGTACAACCAATGTTACAATCAAATTTAAATTTCGTTAAAATTGTCGGAGCTAAATTTTTGCAAAACTACAATCCAATTAATTTTTTAATTGAAATGTCTTCAATCATGAAAATAATAGTATCAATTACAGTTTTAATTGAGCATCAAGAAAATACTTGATTAAACAATCAATTGATTTCATTAGCAAATTGCAATTAATTTTTTAATTGATTCAATTAAATTTTTAATTGATGTTGATTGCAAAATTAAATCAATTTTTTAATGAAAAACGAAAATATTTGTAATCGCTATACTATATTTCAATCACTTTCTATAACTTCTATAACAATCGCTTTTAGTTTGATTCAAAAATTTATAGTTTTGAAAAAAATTTTAATTAAGAATTGAAAAAATATATCCATAATTTCTTAACTATTTTATTCTTCCGAGTTTGATTAAAAAGTTAATTCTATCAATTAATTTTTTAATTGAATATTTAAAAAAATTTCAATCATTGACTTAATTAACATAATATTTGATTAAACGATTAATAGTATCAATTAATAATACCCTGCGCCACACTGTGGAACAGGGTATTATAAGTTAGTGCATTTGTTTGCAACACCCAGAAGGAGACGAGATAGACACATGGTGTCTTTGGCAATAATGCTCAGGGTGGGCTCATGAGTCGATATAGCCATGTCCGTCTGTCCGTCCGTCCGTCTGTCTGTGAACACATATTTTTGATCAAAGTCTAGGTCGCAGTTTAAGTCCAATCGCCTTCACATTTGGCACATGTCCCTGTTTTGGGTCAGAATAGAACCCTAGTGATTTTGGAAGAAATCGGTTCAGATTTAGATATAGCTCCCATATATATCTTTCGCCCGATATGGACTTATGTGGCTCCAGAAGCCAGAGTTTTATCCCAATTTGCTTGAAATTTTGCACCAGGAGAACAATAAGTACTATAGTCAAGTGTGCCAAATTTGATTGAAATCGGTTCAGATTTAGATATAGCTCCCTTAAATATATTTTGCCCGATATGAACTTATATGGACCCAGAAGCCAGAGTTTTATCCCGATTAGCTTGAAATTTTGCACAAGGAGTACAATTAGTAGTATAGTCATGTGTGCCAAATTTGATTGAAATCGGTTCAGATTTAGATATAGCTTCCATAAATATCTTTCGCCCGATATGGACTTATATGGCCCCAGAAGCCAGAGTTTTGGCCCAATTTGGTTGAAATTTTGCACTAGGAGTACAATTAGTAGTATAGTCATGTGCGCCGAATTTGATTGAAATCGGTTTAGATTTAGATATAGCTCCCATATATATCTTTCGCCCGATATGGACTAATATGTTCCTAGAAGCCAGAGTTTTGGCCCAATTTGGTTGAAATTTTGCACTAGGAGCACAATTAGTAGTGTAGTTAGTTGTACTCAATTTGATTGAAATCGGCTCAGATTTAGATATAGCTCCCATATATATCTTTCGCCCGATATGGACTAATATGGTCCTAGAAGCCAGAGTTTTGGCCCCATTTGGTTGAAAATTTGCACTAGGAGTACAATTAGCAGTATAGTCAAGTGTGCCAAATTTGATTGAAATCGGTTCAGAATTATATATAGCTCCCATATATAGCTTTCGCCCGATTTACACTCATATGACCACAGAGGCTAATTTTTATACCCTCCACCATAGGATGGGGGTATATTAACTTTGTCATTCCGTTTGTAACACATCGAAATATTGCTCTAAGACCCCATAAAGTATATATATTCTGGGTCGTGGTGAAATTCTGAGTCGATCTAAGCATGTCCGTCCGTCCGTCTGTCCGTCTGTCCGGCTGTCTGTCCGTCTGTGGAAATCACGCTAACTTCCGAACGAAACTAGCTATCGACTTGAAACTTGGCACAAGTAGTTGTTATTGATGTAGGTCGGATGGTATTGAAAATGGGCCATATCGGCCCACGTTTACGTATAGCCCCCATATAAACCGATACCAAATTTGGCTTGCGGAGCCTTCCGGAGCAGCAAAATTCATCCGATCCGGTTGAAATTTGGTACGTGGTCTAAGTATACGGTCTCTAACAACCATGCAAAAATCGGTCCATATCGGTCCATAATTATATATAGCCCCCATATAAACCGATCCCCAGATTTGACCTCCGGAGCCTCTTGGAGGGGCAAAATTCATCCGATACGGTTGAAATTTGGTACCTGATGTTAGTATACGGTCTCTAACAACCATGCAAAAATTGGTCCATATCGGTCCATAAATATATATAGCTCCCATATAAACCGATCCCCAGATTTGACCTCCGGAGCCTCTTGGAGGAGCAAACTTCATCCTACCCGATTAAAATTTGGTACGTGGTGTTAGTATATGGTCTCTAACAACCATGCAAAAACTGGTCCATATCGGTCCATAATTATATATAGCTCCCATATAAACCGATCCCCAGATTTGACCTCCGGAGCCTCTTGGAGGGGCAAAATTCATCCGATCCGCTTGAAATTGGGTATCTGATGTTAGTATACGGTCTCTAACAAGCATGCAAAAATTGGTCCATATCGGTCCATAATTATATATAGCTCCCATATAAACCGATCCCCAGATTTGAACTCTGGAGCCTCTTGGATGAGCAAAATTCATCCGATCCAATTGAAATTTAGTACGTGGTGTTAATATATGGTCTCTAACAACCATGCAAAAATTGGTCCATATCGGTCCATAATTATATATAGCTCCCATATAAACCGATCCCCAGATTTGACCTCCGGAGCCTCTTGGAGGAGCAAAAGTCATCCGATGCGGTTGAAATTTGGTACATTTCGTTAGTATATGGCCTCTAACAGCCATGTAAAAATTGTCAAATTTTATTACTATAGCAAGTTTTGTCAAAATTTAATTTCTATAGAAAGTTTTGTAAAAAGTTTATTTCTATAGCAATGTTTGTCAACATTTTATTTCCATAGAAAATTTTGTCAAAATTTTATTTCTATAGAAAATTTTGTAAAAAATTTATTTCTGTAGAAAATTTTGTCAACATTTTATTTCTATAGACAATTTTGTCAACATTTTATTTCTATAGAACATTTTGTCAACATTTTATTTCTATAGAAAATTTTGTCAACATTTTATTTCTATAGAAAATTTTGTCAAAATTTTATTTCTATAGAAAATTTTGTCAAGTTTTTATTTCTATAGAAAATTTTGTCAAAATTTTATTTCTATAGAAAATTTTGTCAAACTGAATTATATACGTATTTAATCGGCGTTTTTTTTTGTTTAATATATACCCCTTATGGACTAACTTACAATTTAGAAGACCGTGTTAAAAAGTTTTACGATACCTTGCCATCGGCAAGTGTTATCGCAACCCAAGTAATTCGATTGTGGATGGCAGCCTTTAGTAGAAGTTCCTACGCAATCCATGGTGGAGGGTACATAAGATTCGGCCTGGCCGAACTTACGGCCGTATATACTTGTTTATTCTGATTTAGTTTACTCTGATTTGTAGATCTAAATTTTGGATACCATATTACATCCGTCAATTGTGTTGGGTGCTATATATAAAAGGTTTGTCCCAAATACATACATTTTAATATCTCTCGATCTGGGCAATATATATATATATATATATATATATATATATATATATATATATATATATATATATATATATATATATATATATATATATATATATATATATATATATATATATATATATATATATATATATATATATATATATATATATATATATATATATATATATATATATATATATATATATATATATATATATATATATATTTTGCCCAGATCGAGAGATATTAAAATGTATGTATTTGGGACAAACCTTTTATATATAGCACCCAACACAATTGACGGATGTAATATGGTATCCAAAATTTAGATCTACAAAGTGGTGTAGGGTATAATATAGTCGGCCCCGCCCGACTGTAAAATTTCCTTACTTGTTTTTTAATTGAAAAAATTTTCAACTTCAATCAACCTTTTAATTGGGTATATTTTGGTGATATTTTTTTCTGTGTATTATAGCAGCTTGAAATGGATTGATTATTGGATTGGTTTGTGGAACGTTCAAAATTTTGTCAACAAATATGACAATTATTAATTAATTTTTCTAATTTAAATCGATATTTTTGATTAATTGGCTGCTAAATTTGAGTCGAGATGAGTCGACATATTCGGTGGCGGCGTCGACTGGGACAAAATGGTGAAATCAGCTGCGCGACTCGGCGGCTTCATTCTCTGCTCGGGGATCGATCAATGCTACTAGGGCATTTCCACCAAAGTTCTATTCATGTCGTATTAGATTTTCAATTTGAAATGAAATTTTTGGTCTTCGAACAGTTCTGACGCAACTTTCTGAGCAAAGGGTGAAGTCTTTCAGTAATGCTGCAGTGAGACTTATAAATCATAAATATAGGGCAGCCACTATACCTAACTTATGGCATACCTCTGGCATAACCTCTGAACTCAATTATAAAAAACCGAAATATCTTATGTTTGAAATGAAAATAAAATTTAACTGCACTCATTGATATAAACTAAGTTTCGTCTTCTTTCTCATGGAAATGGGAGATTCATTCCTGAGAGTCATTGCCATACCAGTCACATAGTACCGCATATTTTCTTAATGCCAATAGTACTCGTACACTACCTCAAATGCAATCTTCCCATGCCTCATGTCATGCATGCTCATACTCATATGTATGCAATTGGGGGTACTTGTTTAAACTATCAATTTCCTAGTTTTTAGCATAAAAATTTGCAATCATATTAAAATGTCATATAAATTCGACTTAACACTATGACGATGCATGGCATGCTGACAGCAACGGTTCCAACAATGGCCATGACTATCATGGTTATCATGGAACTTTGGTCGATTGGTTGATTGTGCTGCTGATGTTTCGACAAAGTTCTGGTTTATTTTTATTTTATTCTTTTTTTGCTATATTGGTAATAACCATAAATGTTAAAGACATGTAATATTATTACATTTAGCCAAGATACTAGCCAAACATACACACTCACACACATTCGTAGGGAAATACAACAAATGGACTCACGCATATGTGCTGCTCCTTGGACTGCATATAAACGTCCATAGATAGATTCAAGTTAAACTAAACATGGACGACAATGTCGAATGAATCGACAACCGACGCACTATATGAATCGACAATCCAGATGGATAGGAACGATGCATATAGGCAGGCCAATGGGACCTTGTAGGAAGCTGACAGTCAGGGGTTTCGGAACGACAGCCAAAGCAATTTGAACAGCTGCAGT